>NC_025994.2:112314459-112411959 GCF_000442705.2 Elaeis guineensis
AGGTGCTTGAAACTGAGATGGTGTGGATCGAGATCTTTCATGGTTTTTAGTTAATTAACTCCATGCAGATATTGTTACTCAAATTAACATTATTCCTTCTCATCTGTTAAAAAGGTCTCTTGGCATCTGGATTCTGTGATCAACTAGCTACTATACATTAAGTATATATTCTCCGCTTCAGTGCGTGCACACATTTGATAACATGACCATTCTTAATTATCTCTTTATATGACCTAAAATTGATGAAACCTGCAACACAATTCTGTTTTTTGGATTTGTAATTTCACCTCGAACCATAGCTGACCTGATTATGACCTGCATGGCTGCCAGAACTTGGTCCAGCGAACTTGAAGATATAGAGCTGGCTTTTGAGGAATATGAGACCATCAGCTCATCTCCATGCTCATCGTTATGAAAAACTCAATCACGATTATGGCAGCAAAATTCTTGATTAAAGGTCAGCTTGTGTATGCTGCTGTACTTTGATAGCATTATTTTATTCTTTTTCATGGATCATATATCATCATCGTCAGGATTCTTGATATGGCTTCATTCAGAAAACCATTATTGATTTGGAGCACTTCACCACATCATGGAATTTAAAACAATTAGAGGATCCTGGTCTCTGGCAATTAGTTAGTATTTTATGCTGCAAATTGCCCACGAAGGTTACATTGGTTGCTGGACACAACAGCCACCCTTAGCAATCTAAGGGGTAATATATTTTTAACTTGTTAAATGTAATATATTTTTAACTTGTTGCGGGACGCAACAACCACTCTCAGCAATCTTTTCCAAATAAGTACTATGTTAGAGGCATCTTGCACGGCTGGATAATCCTTTCAAACAATAAGCACTATTAGCTACCATAAGGACAATGCAGCTAACTTATACTAGCAGACTTCATGATTGTTATTGCTTTTTCCCCAAGTAAAACGATATTGATTTACATTTTAACCAAACAAATTGATCAACAATTATCCAATCATTTATGATTTAAACAGCTTTTATGATTTGTGTTCAATTTGCTTATAACAATGCTGTACAATGTTTTAAATGGTCTTTGTTTTTGATGTTTGTTGTTGTTACCTCTTCCATGCTTCTTTTCACTGGACTAGATATGCATGTTTTGGAACACTTTGTCATCCTTTTATATATATATATATATGTGTGTGTGTGTGTGTGTGTGTGTGTTTGTGTGTGTGTGTGTTGCGGTTGGAATCCGTTTTGGGCCGGAGATACTGAAGTGAGGCGACATCCATAAGGTCGACGATAATCGGACTTGCAAGAAAAGCCCCCATTGGAGGTGGCTCCGATGGAGATCCTCCGACGTTCAAATCAGATTTTTCACAATAGATGGGAAAAAACGAACGTTTATAAAAAGAAGAGCGAGACGTACTTGGGGATTTCCATTTATCTCTTTATAGGTGAGATTGGAGCCTTGAAAGAAGGGGAGGTCGAAAAGGATCTCTTTACCCCTCATCATGTTTTTGAGCACCATACCTAATCCTTTGATTTTCTCGATTGGTGAATGATGTCACCTCATAATAGCCAGTGTGGGCCGTCTTTATTAATTGCATGGATTGGCAACTAGGGCCTAAAGAATGGTGTTGCTTTGTTTGTGGCCACCCTTATCATTAGATGGAGTGACGTGATTGGATCATAGAGGGGCTTCCTGCGGTCATCATGATCGGCTGCTATTTTTAATGGCCTGACGTGATAGCTGTTTTGGAGACTTTGGATCGAGATTATTGAGTGCTTCGGTCGAACCAAGAGTTAGAGAGAGTAGGCTTCGGGTTGGTCACACATTGGGATGCGACGAGTTTAGTAAATGTTGGAGTCGAGGGCGGCAGTCGAAGTTAGCTCGTTCAGGGCTTACCTAAATCTCCAGATCAGATGCTGAAGTGACTCAGTCGCAAGCAGGGTAATATGGCCTGATGGGACCGTGTGGGAGCCGATCTCTCCAAAATAATGAGTTATAATAATGAGTGACTCCGAGATCGATTAGGAGTAAGGATCAGTCAAAGATCTCTAGAGAAAACATCAGAGCTGGAGCTTCCCTTGACTTGATGCCTAATGTCTGGATGTCACATCTAGATCGGTAGCTAAGGATTCGACGAAGATAAGCGTCAGCCATCCGAGCTAAGGTCATCCATCAAACTTTCAGTTGATAGACGAAATCAGGGGGCCAAAAGAAAGTCTGTTTGTCCAAAAATTGAGGTCTGCAACCGAGGTGGGGTCGGACATGCACGGACATCCGTGGGTCAAAGCCGGACATGCGTGTGCATCCTCCCACTTTTTTTTTTCTCCTGCCACTTTTTTTCAGTCCCCCATCTTTTCTTTTCTTACTTTTGTTTTATTGTGATGCCCATGAGAAGATGGAAAGAGATGGAGAGAGGCAATTCTGTTAGATTCAGATGATCCATAGCAATCCTTGTAACATATGCACAGTGGATGATGCACAATCGAAAATTAATGAAATACATAGGACAGTATGGCTAATCGAGATCTTTTAGCACTGACAATGGGTTAGTTAAATTATTAACATGCTGGATCTTCGATTTTTTTTTATCTTCGGCTCGGATAAAATTTCTCCCAACAATATATATATATTCCATACTCTTACATAACCAAATTCTTTTGAATCGGTTTTGTAAATTATTTGCATTTCGTTTTCCAAATTCTAAATCTTTAGCTCTGGGTAAGTTGTTTGGCTCTAGCCAATTCAATGCCATATGTTGTACACGAATCTTCTGCCTCTGGACTGTTTTAGGTGATTTCGGTTCTAGCCAATTCAATGCCGCATGTTGGACTGTTTTAGGTGATTACGAAGAGGGGTGGAGGAAGAGAGCAGTTCATTAATTTTCTCAGTTGCAGCTGCTTTGCACCACACCAAACCAAATACAAAAATTGACGGCTTCACTTGGAACAAAAATCATATGAAATGGGCAATATGAAATGGGCACTAGAGAGAAATATCGGGAGGGCTTCATAGTTAGCCACGTCTTCTTAATATATCTTAAAGAATAAATTTAAAAATTAAAATTTTTTTATTAATGAAGTTATCAATTTCATGATTAAAAAAAATACGGCATTTTTTTTTTTCATTTTTAATATATATTTTTTAACAATATATATTATAAAATACATACATAATAAGATCATAAAAAAAATTAATACACATCTATGAATAAATTGATATATGATTTTTAAAATATAAAATTAATCATATTTAATAAATTAATTATTTAATAATTTAATACATATCTTTAAATAAATTAATATATAATTTTTAGAACATCATATAAATCAGTACATATTATATAGTCTGGTAATATATAATCGTCGATCTTTTAATACATACTATAAATTTCTAACACACATTCAATAATAATTCAATATATATCGTTAAATAAAAAATATATTTTGAAGATTATGTATTGATTTATCTGAAGGTGCATATTAAATTACTATCGGATGTGTACCTATAAAACTTGCGGTATGTATAAAAAAATCGATGAATATATATTATCATATCATATAATGTGTATTAATAAATATAATATTTTAAAAATTATATATTAATTTATTTAAAAATATATATTAAATTACTGAATAATTAATTTGTTAGATACATATCATCTAATTGTATATTATATATTGATAAATTTTATATTTTAAAAATTATATAATAATTTATCTAAAAATATATATTTACTTGACGATTGCTTTGTTTGAAATGTATCATTTAATCCTCTCATATATATCTAAAAAATATATATTATGAACACCAAAAAAAATATTATATTTTTTAATTTTTGATTATGAGATTAATGACTTCATTAATAAGAAAAATTTTTAATTTTTAAATTTTTTTTTTCAAATTAATATTAGAAAAAATATGATAAACTAAAAAGCTTACCTCATATTTCCTTTTTCTCTGGCGTCCACCGAGTAAATCGTCTCGCTTACAACATGGCCGGAACTTGAACTCGGCAATCAGCAAAGTTCAACCGTTGGACTTGCACATCCCTTTTTCCCCTTTTTTTTCTATTCAGCACGTGCCCATACATGTTATGAATGAATGATTAGCAGCACTTGAACGTCTGGTGCACAAGGTTGATTTATGAATGAATGATTAGCAGCACTTGAACGTCTGGTGCACAAGGTTGATTCAAAAGGAAGTTACGAACGAATAAAACCAAGCGTATTTAATGGTGGTTCAGGAACCAGGGCAGACAAAGCTGGGCCAAACTAAAAGGTACCATGCAGCCAACCAGTTGGTACATTCCTTTAAATCTCTAATCTCGACATCTCTTGAATGGCTTAATACTCTCGCAACCGGCCCTGAAAACCTCACTAACATACCCGCACACCAGAGACAAGCGGCAAATTCAATATAAAAAACAAGCATGCCTGAGAAACGCGCTCCCAAACACTTAATAATCCACAAGTTTAAGAAAGACGATTAGTAACAGTATTTGCACCCGATCAAGGGTATCCTCTCAACGGGTCGGCTGTTTTCCCAGATCTTGCATCAGACCAAGCTTTGGCAATTGTTCGTTTCATGTCGTCATCACCTTCCTCGTACATGTTCTGCACGGAATTGGTGTTTTTAGTCAGCTCAGGCAACTAACTAGAATGAAAAAAAGGAAAAGAAATATTTGATACTATCAGAAAAAAAGTTCACCTTCATCAAATCCATAATTCCCGCCATTGGGTCCTTATCTTTGTCCAGACCTGGCTTTAGCTGCAAATCAAAAAACAATGTATCAGCTATCAAATTGTATCCAAGCCTCCATGCGCTCTAGAAGTGTAGTGAATGGTGTTGAAGAAAGTCCAATCTATCAAATTCTTCACCAACAGACGATAGGATTTTGTTACAAGGTGCTGAGTAGAATAATCAGATACCTTGATTGGTTCATGCTAACCTCATCAAATTAAGGAAGCTTGTTCGAGAAAAAAGAATAGAAAGAATGATAATAGGAAAAATAAACCAAAAGATCTATCTACTGACCTCATATTGGTATCATACATGTAACCACCTTAGAAAGAGCATGTGGCAGATGCTCATCATGATTTTCCACGAAGTCAGAAAAAGGTTAAGGACATGACAGCAAAACACTTATTTAGCAAAATTCAGGCTAAAGGCATCCATAGGGCATCAAAACCACTAAATCTCTGGGGAGAGGTTGAATATCAAGAACCTTATATGAAATATGTTGGCCATGAAAAAAAATCAGACTATCGACTATTCTAAACCAAAACTCCTCACTTTATTTGTGAAATTCTGCAATGTACTGTTGCCACTCCCATTCTTAATAAATATATCTTAAAAACAATGGAACTGCACATCCCAGCTTTCGAGTGTATTACAGAATCATATAAATGATACGAATTTTAAATTGGACTGGAAGGCCACAACCATCCACAGTAGCTCTCACGTGTCATATGCATCACAATAAAAAGGCATCTCGGTGCACGAGGCTCCTGCCTGGGTCTGGGAAGGTGTTATATATATAGTCTTACCCCACATGTGGAGAGACTGTTTGCACATGTCAAACCCATGACATCCAGATCATGATAGAGCAACCTTACTATTCTGCTAAACCAACCTCATATGCATCCCAATAGGTTCTTATTTTTCTTAAATAAAAGAAACGTTAAAAGAGAGATCAACCAAATGACTTCCAACACCTCATGGACGATAGAGTGTAGTAAGTGATGGATGATCCATGGTTGGACATTTCATCTGGGTTAATATCTGTAAACCAGTAAGCTCTTCATGCTATTGCTTATTTGTCAACAAAACCTGGCCAGTTTATTAAAAATAGATGAGGGGGAACAAAAAGCTGTAGATTACCTTGTCATCTTTGAAGTGCAGGTCTAACCAGTTTCCTTTCGAAGCTTTGAACAGGGTAACAATAACCTTCGTTGGCTTGACCACCATTTTACATTTCTCAGGAACTATTTCTTTGTTTAATTTTGGTATAGAGAATCGGTAATTTTTCCCTTGGACGTCATGAAACATGATGTCCACCAACATAGGCTTAAAAACAGTCTCCATCCTCTCTTCTTGTACACCTTCAAGAAATACATAGAGCTAAAACACAGAAGGTAAGTTTGCAGAATTGTATTGGTTTTAGCAAGAAAAAAATATCCCAAAAAAAAAAAAAGCTGCAGTGATCAAGCATCCGAGAGTTCAAAAGGGAAAAGAGGAGAGCAAAAAGACTAAGCATCAAATTGGTCAGTCAGTTTTGCACAGTTAAAAAGGGATAATCTATATATTGCTTAATTAAAAATCATGTCCAATCTCATCTCTTGAAAGGAAAAGATGGGGAGAAACCAGATAATAAATAATAAAAAGTGCTTGCTTGGGTGCACAAACCATGCATGCATCCATCGAAGGACATTTATATGTTATGCATAAACTGCACCTGTACCTGTAATACTACCATGACTACTGCAGCCACATGACTGCAGACAAGATGCAACAACTTCTTTCAAGAGAATAGGGCACAACACCAAATTAACCTCCATATATCAGTTGTTCTACATAGAATAACTTTAAAAGTTGGAACATCAACCAGAAAACCTCATGGGTTATTAAGAAAATGGAAAATAACATGCCAAATCCCCTTCAAAATTTATTTCAAAAAAAAAAAACCATAATGACAATCAAAACCAATCTAACCTAGATTATTTTCAATTTCAGCTTTCTGGATCCTACATTTACTTCTTAGCAAGGATGGCATTCCTGGTTATTTCATTTCCTTTTCAGATTCTTCATCATAAATGTCATCCATGTAATTTAAGTTTTCTTTATTCAGTAGAACCCCCATCTTCTTAATCAAGCGATATTTGAGTGTTTTACCACACAAATCAATACCTTTCTAGATTTCATCCACAGTCAACTTATCTACCAAACACTCGCTTATGTTCTTGGAGCATTTGCCAACAGTTTGATAAACAAAGCATTGCTTCCTTATTTTTATTTAGAAATAAACTGATTGTGACAGAAACATAAATGTTAAAATGGATATGTGGTAAAGCTATAAAGGATGGATTAAAGAATGATTATATTAGAGATGCAGGAGTTGCATAAATTAAAGAAAGCGATGAAATCGATTAAGATGGCATAGACACGTATAATGAAGTTTTGAAACTCTTTTTAAGGAAAGGTACTTTAGTTCGTGTTGAAGATCGTAAGAAGAGAAGAGAAAGACCTAAATTAACAATGGATGGAGATTGTGAGGAAGGATATGGCGAAACTTGAAATAACATAAAAGATGGCCCAAGATAGAAATACTTGATGAATGCGAATAAAGGCTAGATGATTGTGGGGGTGATTGTTATTTAGAAATTTCAATCAGTCATATGGCATTTGTGACACCAGACATACCTCCTACTTAATCCACCGTTCTCTAAATCTATGTGAAATCTTTATTTATATTTATTAATATACGAAGATCCAAAATCATGAAAGATTACAAGTAGATACACTTGGAGACAAAACTCTAGGGACTTCCATGTCAGAAGATCATCAAATCCTTCTGAATACTTCCATGTCATAAAATTCATGAAATCCCAATCTTGCCTCGCCCTTTATCAATACCTTTTCTTGCTACTATCCACACAAATCCAACCCCCCCCCAACCCAAAACTCTCTCCCCACAAAAAGAAAAAGGGGCTGCAGATGATCAAACCATGTGAAAACTGAAAACAGCTTTTAACCTTTTACTAATGAATCATACTTAGTTCTACCCCATGAGCTTTCCCTGATGTACTTGTACCTAGCTTTACCCTCTATGAAGTTTCAATTCAGCAATTCAAATAATGAATTAAAACAACAGAATACATTGATAACATGCCAGCTTTATAAACAAACACAGACCAAGTTCAAAGAGAAATTTAGGTTATAAGAGTCGATTAATGTTCTAATATTTCTGTTGATCAAATTAAGGATAATGTTGTCCCACACACCAAAAAAAAAAAAGGGGAAGCATTTGCCCACACATAAAACTGCGCCCAATGATCTTTTTACCTGACCAATTGACATCCGCAACCATTAATGAAGAACCTGCAAATGTTTTTTCAACAATGTGTTTTTCTGTCATTTTGTTTGATTTCATCTCAATGGTTAATGATATAACAAATTACAATTGTCATTCCAAAAATCTTAGGTTTTCTGTTCTTCCTATGCATTGACACATAATAAAGCACCTATCCTTATCTAGACATCCTCACGTTTTTCTTATACATACCTAAACTTTCACCTTTACAACTCTATGTACTTTATAAGAAAAGTCTTGATGACCCAACTCCTAAATTTTTCTTTTTAAGGTATGCAATCACATGTAACTGAGAGAATATTTAGTATATAAACCATCCAAGAGGATACTCTAGGTTTGCTCTCAAACTTCATGTCCAGCTAAATAGACAACTCCCTGTTGGGAAAGGAAAGAGTGAGAAACCAATGGCTCTTCTTCTTTTTTTTCAAAAAAACAAAAAAAGAAAAAAGAAGAAGAAGAAGAAAGAAATAGAATCTGGAATCGCATTCTTTTTTTTGCTATGCAGTATGTCTCCTTTCCGCATGACTTATGGAAACTTAATTCTGCCATCCTAACTTTTGCATGCATCACACGTGTTAAAAGGTTACATATTGCAACTCATAAACTTTACCTAAGAACTCATTCCAGTCTATTTCCTATGTCGATCCATATTCATCTCAACCTTCTCATATCTGTAATGTTCATATGATGTTCCTGAAGCCTCCATTTAGTTCAGTATTACAGCCCACATGACTTAGCTAAATTTACTTTTGCTGGTAATCGTTTCAGTTAAGTCTTGATTCCCAAGCACAAAAAGACTATTTATTAAAAAAAAAAAAATCAAAAGCACCCTGTAATTCTCTCTCATCTCACTTTAATTCTAGTGGAAATGCTATCAAAAAAACTCTACCTCTCCTCTTCTCTCCCTACATCCAATCTACCGATTTCACCATTTCACATTAGAAGCAAGCATATGGCGATTATGATCAATCTCAAATCTCAATCCAAATGCCTGATTACATAGAACGCATACATGTTTCTTTTTTTCTTTCTTTCGTAAAAAAAGATGTACCTTGATCTTGTCATTGTCTTGATCCCAGCTAAACGATCCAAGCGTGACATAATTCAAAGCGCTGGCTGCAGCGGGAGCCTTTTCGGCAGATACCGAAGGCTGCGCTGCTGATGCAGCAACTGCTGCAGTAACCTGCGACAACTGCCAATACAACAAACAGTCAGTAGATAATAATTCATAGCAAGGAAAACTCAGCCCCACGCTTCAAAACAGCAAGAATTAGTCAATCTAGGCAACTTCAGAAAACATCGATCCAACAAACGTCAATGAATCGATCTAACTTGTCCAAGAAAAATAAAATTCAAATCGGTGGCGTTCAAAGAAGTGAATTCTTTCGTTGAAAACCCGCTAAAACTAGGATATAAAGCGAGGAAGGAGAGAGGGGATCGAAAACGTAGCAACTAGTATCAAACCCTAGGCAGCAGAGAGAAACGGAAGGTGAAGAGAAATACCTTGGCGTCGAGGTTACGGATCTCGGAAGAGAGGAGGGAGAGGACGCGGGGCCTCTTGGCGATGGACTCGAGATAGCGAAGCTCCTCCAGGTCCAGCCTCAGCTGCTGCTCTTCCGCCATCGCTCTTATCCTTCTTCTTCTTCTCCTCCTCCTCTCGCGTCACGACGTCACTTCTCTTGGTCGGTGGAAGAATGGAAGGCTACTAGGGTTTATTCAGGGCTTCGTTTGTTTGGAGAAAGAGAGGGAAGGTTCTAGACTAGAGGTCCAGATGCAGCACTTATCAAATAGGGCCGAATCTAATCTTGGTTTGTTTGATTGTTGATGATGATCGGATGCTGGGCGGGTTCTTGGTTATACATTGTGATTCCCAAATTTATTGGCTTTCATGGCCATGATCATCTAAATCAAATTCATGTGCAGCGGGGAGCAGGATCAGTGTATTCGCATCTACGTTCATTTTTATTTCTTATCTATATTCAAATTCATACGCAGCGAGAAACATCATATTAATTTTAACTTAATTTTATTTATATTTCTATATTTTAAAAAATATCAAATTAATTTTTTAATTATTGATATATTTTAATATGATCTATTTATTTATTTTATCAATAAATTATATTAAATTTATTTTTTAATACATAAAAATACTCCTTATTTATGAGTAGACTTAAAGGAGGAAAAAAATGAGAAGGAAATTTAGATAAAGATGAAGAGGAGGACGAAGAATGATCGGAGATAATGAATGAATTAGAGGAGGAGAAGGAGGACAAAAAAGAGAAGAGAATGAGAAGGAAAAAGAGGGAAAAAAATAGATTATCAACGGAAAGGGGTGGAGGTAGAAGGGGCTACCATAAAAGAATGACTTATAAATGATTTGGAGGAAAAGAATATGATGAGGAGATGAAATGGATAAGGAGAAAAGAAAAAATAAAGTGGAGGGAGCCACTATGAAGGAGGAGAAATGAGCGAGGAGGAAGAAGAGGAAGAAGGATTTTTTTGCCGGGATGTAGAGGGAGCTATCTAAAGAGATATGGCTCATGAGTTAGTTTGAAGGAAAAAAAAATGAGAATAAAAAGAATCAGGAGGAAGAGGAGGAGGTGAGGAGGGGTCGCCAGCAAGGAATAGGATTAAAACTGCAAATGGGTCGGGTTGACCCATGACCCGACCCAATCCGACCACTTAGATCCGATCCGATCTGTTTTAAAAGATCTGCAGGGTCGGGTCGGATTCTAAAATTAGATCTGTTCAATATTTCAGGTCGGATATGAATTTATTAAATTAAGATCCGATCTGAATTCAGTATTGAATCCAATATGTAAACTATAGAGCAAATAGAGTGGCATTAGAATTCCAAATGCTATCGTAGTATTATTATTTTTTATATAGTTTTACTTAATTTGATCATAAAATTTTGAGAAATTATTTATAAATTAATAACCAAGGTAAAGTAAATTTTTTTTTTGTTATAAACTTCGCATATGTTGGTTTATCAGACGAACCGAGCCTGAGTAGAATTTGGGCCCAAACCGGATCCAAATTTTTTAAATTGAGACCGAATTATACGTAGACCCGATTCGACCCAAATGATCCAATGGAATAGACTTTTTGATCATAGATCCGATCCAATCTAATCGATTTTCAATTGGATTGGGTCTGGGTACAACATTAGGATCCAATCAAGAAATTAGATCGGATCGGTGTCACTCATGATCCGATCCGACCTGATCCATTTGCGCCCCTGAATAGGAGTGAGGAGGAGAAAGAGGAGGAGAAGATGATGGAGAGAAAGAAGATGGGCAAGGTAAGAAAGGATAAAAGTGGAGAAGAGGAGAAGGTTTATAGATGGCTTGGAGAAGAAGGATGAGGAAGAGAAATGGATGGGAAGGAAGGGAAGGAGAAAGGAGAAGGGAATGGGTGGAGAAAGAGGAGGAGGAAAAAGAGGAGGAGAATGGGTTGAGAAAGGAGGAGAGAGAAAGAGGAAGAAGGAGAGAAAAAATGGATGAGAAGGAAGGAGAGGAGGAGAAAGAAGAGGAGGAAGAAAAATGGAGAAAGAGGAGCGTCGGCCATGGAGGAGGAGATTAATCGAAGAGGAGGGAGTAGAGGGAAGAGAAGAGAGAGAAAATATATATTTTTATTATTTTAAAAAAATTTATTAACGAAGATAGATGACTGGACCACATCAAAACATATCGATAATTAAAATGATCAATTTAATACTTTTTAAAGTACAGAAGATATAAGTGGAATTGAGCTAAAGTTGAGGAAGTATTTTTATAATTTTTTCTTTTATGACTACCAAATCAAAAATATTATATCATATTAATATGATAGATTTTTTATTTAAAAAATATATGAATGTTATATAAGATTCAATAGAATTAAAAATTTAATCAGATATTTAAATATGGAATGGATAATTATATGTTTGTATTTTTTTTGGTCCAGTATCTATTTGTATCTTTCTTTGGTGGATATAAATACAATGTGAACATAAAGATTAATAATAGATTTAGGTATGAATATGAAATGCTGTTATCCAATCTATTTTAGGCTAGCAACTAGATCTTTTTTTAAAGAAGAGAGATAATGAGAAGGGAAAGAGGACCCATGCGTATCTATTATCCATATACTTGAAATATGCTTCCATATTGGAATCCAGAATCTCTAGTTGCTAGATCAAAAAGCTTATGATCATTAGAATAAAGCCCAATTTACCACTGCATCCTACTGTGAAAGAATCATATCTAAATGAATATGGCCCTATTAACTGTACAATCAATTCAAATTTTGATTTACCGAGACATGCTATTCACGTGCGTGGAGACTCTAAAGTCCACGCCGAAGCCCCAGGAATGTAGTTCAACAATTAGTTTCTTTTAGATACTAGAAGAGGCGATCTAATTAGAACGAATATAGCTTGAGATTCACTGAAAAGCCATCTTGTTTGAGTAGGTACAACATACGAACAAAAGTTGCTCCGTTAACTCAAAAAATATCTCAATTGGTACGAGTTGAAGTCCACTCCCAAATTTTTGCTAGTGGTCAGCATCCACTCCAACGTCGATTTGAGTACAATTGATGCGAACACCAGTGTAGCCCCTGTTTCACCGAATAGTCTTTTAGCCTTTGTTCATCAAACTTCATATATCTGATTAAGAAATATCATGGTATTTAATCTGATTGTCATTTGCAAATATAACTTTGGGAGCAATTCTGTGAGTGCAACAGCAATGATTCTGAAAAAAGAAAATGTGTGCGTGTGTGTATGTGAGAGAGAGAGAGATGGGTCACGCTTGGCTGAGCCTAGGACCCATGTTACACCTTGAACAAGATTTTAGTCTACGATTTGGATCCAAATCCAACTCATCATTTAGTGGTTCCTTGTTATGTCAGTCTTTGTGTTACTTCTTTCTCAGTGCAAGGGTTCCCACTTGAATCTATTCATTCATAATTAGGTTGGCACCTAGCTGGCAATATCGATACCTCACCTTGTTTGGACCCATGCCTGCTCATGGTCTTAATTTTTAGTATGAGCTGGGTTCAAGTCAAGTGGACCGCAGTGTCAAATCTGGCCTTACTCAACCTGCTTGCTCCCCAATTGCGAGGACTGAGCTCGCGAACTCGACTCCACTTAGGCCGTGGCCTGGAACCGGATTGAAACCGTTCCATGGGCCCCTAGACTACAATATAAAAGCTGCCAAGCGGCCACAAACCCAGGGGCCGCCGTTGTCGCGCACTTCCTCGCTTCCTCCTGTTTCGACCCCCTGGTTTAAATGCTATATCCTCTCCAGGGTTCCAAGACTCAACCCTTAAGCCGCACCCTCTTCTTACCACCCAGTGGGCGTAGATGGTAGACTTTGGACGGCCATTTTGTCCAGACTCCACACACAATATTTTGCCATCAAATCTGAGCCCGTTCACTTGGGGAACCTACGGTGACCTCAGCGTCCATTCTATGGGCCATTCAAGACCACAACTAATGGCCATGGGACGATAGCTACCTCTAAAGAGTTGATAAAAAGAAGAAGAATAGATAAGAAAACAGAAGAAACGGAGAGTTGGAGGAGACAGATGGATCAGTTAACGGCGATAGGGACGGAGCGATGGTTGGGGAAGCTGGGGAGGCATGTTTATGCGTTTCTTTGCTTAGGGGTCGTACTCATCGCTGCAACCTTCGTCCATTACGCTTTTCCTGGTATTGATAACAGAAAAATTGTTGGTTCTCGATTAATAATGATGGCTTTGCCTTCTCTTTTCCTCTTCTTTCTTCCATCTATATTCACTCAACTTTTTCCTTGTAAAAATGGTTGGAAGGAAAGAGGTAGATACTGATTTTTTTCTGTGTGGATGATGATTGTGATGCAGAGCAGCCGACGGGTGACGCGAGGGAGAGGTCCAGGAGAAGGCTGGTAGCCGTGCAGGCCGCTGATTTCTGATCCTTTTCTTTCTTTCCATTTTGTCAAGTGTTGTAACAATCTTCTATCTATAAGCAAATACTGGTAGAGAGAGAGAGCTGCTAGATCCCGATCTCCTAGTTCTTACTTCTATCGAGCTGTAACGATACCTAACTTAACAAATCTAGTCCCCTTGAGAAACTATAAGAGGTTCCGCCCCAAGTATTTGTTAAGAAGTGTGCTTCCGTAGTTTTGCTCATGTTATGTGGATGTGTATTGGGTTGATCCTCCACGGTGGTGGTGGGCAGTAAGCAGAGCCTCTATAACAGCCTGATAACCTGCTTCTTCCAGCTGAAGTTAACTCGAAAGCACCAAGCTTTAGATCTTCTGCATCTAAGTTATTTTGGTTAATTACATGAGCATCAAAAACAAGTTCTCATATGGCAGAAGTATGGGTCCATGGGCAGAGAGAGAAGTGATAAAGTGCACCCTAATTTTCCTAATTTTCTATTTTGGTTTGCGGTTGATCCGGTAAGCGTGGGAATGAATCACTAATGTGATAGAGAACTCTAAAATCTGATCAAGCTAGTGAAAATTCATATGTTCTGCAACAACAATATAAATGTGCGACAGAGAAGCAGCGGTAAGACTAATAGCACACGTTGGGCGGACCGTGCCGTACAAACGAAGACTACCGGCTCTAAATGCAATAATCTCTGGACTAACACGTCCCAAGTCCTACACTGTTAAGTTGAGCCAAGGGCAACTTCAATCCATGGACTACCCAAGATATTCTAAGCGCTTGGTGCTTAAAGCTTCTTGTCTTCTATTTCTGAGAAGTAGAACTTAACTAAGCGAACAGCTATTATTATATCATCTAGTTGGGAAATTTTCTCTATTTTAAATTTTTCCTCAATGCACTGCAACCTATTTTTGTACACGTATTCGACCTAGGTAAGAGTGGACTATTGGTTACGAATTTCTGACCGACTTGGGCCCCATTCTCTGCGCCTACTCAATCCAAAAGCAATGATAACTGGGCTGGCTTCATTTCTGAGACCAGAAGGCTTTGGTCTCGCCCAGTGTCCAGCCTATAGACCCTGGTAGAACTAGAAACTAGAAAGTAGCAAAGACCGAGGCCTCGTACCATGATAAAAATCATTAACCGTTCCCTCGTTGCATGGCTATTATGCCGTCGTAATGGCGTTTTTCCACAATGGCAATTATAAGAGATTCTCCCAATTCATCCCAATTACAACCAAAATAATAATTCTGTAAAACTCAAATCGTACAATCACTTTAAAGTAATACTGTATTCTCATAAATCGTACAATCACTTTAAAGTAATACTGTATTCTCATAAAAAAGAAAACTAAAAATGAAAGAGCTATTTTATTATTTTACTTCTCATTTTTATTAATCTAACAGCTCAAAAGAGCCGTTTTGGTAATTATCTATCTTTTCTTGGCGCAAGAGGTTAAATTACCTTGCTAAAGGTCCGTCACCAAAGGAATCGTAATTGAGTTTGCCAAAAAAACAAAAAGGACATCGTAATTGTTGAATTTTGGGCATCTCTCTCTCTCTTTCCCTCCATTAACCTAAAGCCCATTGGCTGCTGTTTAAATTGAGGTGGCTTTTTGCTGGAGCTAAAATCAGATTGGATATATGTTGAATACCATCATATCAATATTTATATTTATTTTATCTGATAAATATAAATATAAATATTATTGAGATATAAAAAATTATATTTATATTTATTTTAAAAAGATATAGATATAATTTAGA
Organism: Elaeis guineensis; assembly: GCF_000442705.2. Taxonomy (NCBI): domain Eukaryota; kingdom Viridiplantae; phylum Streptophyta; class Magnoliopsida; order Arecales; family Arecaceae; genus Elaeis; species Elaeis guineensis. The sequence goes on from NC_025994.2 coordinate 112,330,220, forward strand.
TATAAAAAATATAGATATAATTAGAGATGGCAAAAATCGATCCGATCTGTCAACCCAACCCACATTCGATCACCTTAAATAAGTTTGGATTTGGCTTAAACGGATTCGGATCACAAATGGATTGACTTGTTTAACTTATTTAATAATCAAATCGGATTCAGATTTCAGATAGCTGATCCGTTTAATCTATTTAACCTATTTAATAAATGGATTGGATTGGATCAGATTAGGTTGAGTCAGCTTGTAACAAACCCATTTAACACGTGACATTGGAGAGCTTTAAGAGTTTAGGAATTTCGGCCGGTTTAGCTGTTCGTCATCCCATCCTCCTCTCGACACTTTAAGATTTTCTATCCCATCCCATTCCATCTCAACGACCATGCTCGTGGATGGGCCATTCATTCTGATGACATCGCCACTAGATGGTGTCGGGTTCCGCGACTGCACTGTGGACCTGTCAGACTCCGACCCCAAGGTGAGGCATCGAGCGTGGGGCTTCGAGTCAGTGCAAGTCTCCATCTCCCTCACCCGTTCCCTCCGCCGTCGAAGCCTTCGACGTCGCTGGAAGCAGTCGAGAGCACGAGGGTGGAGGCCGGAGAGATGGTCGAACGGAGATGCGGTGATGACAAAAGCAGAGATGGTCGGCCACAGAGACAGAACATATTTTTTTAATTTTTTTTTAATTATACAACCCTCATGTTCTAAGGATCCCGACAATGCTGGACGGGCCGTTCGTTCTGGTGATGTCACCGTTGGATGGTGCCGGGTTCCGCGGTCACGCTATGGACCTGCCAGACTTCGGCCCCAGGGTGAGGCACCGGGCATGGGACTTCAAGCCGAAGCAAATCTCCATCTCCCTCTCCCATTCCCTTTGCTGTCAAAGCCTCCAACGTCGTTAGAGGCGGCTGAGAGCACGAGGGTGGAGGCCGGAGAGACGGTCGGATGGAGATGCGGTGAGGACGAAGGTGGAGACAGTCGGCCACAAAGACGGAACAATTTTTTTTTTTTTTTTATAAGCGGGACATTAAACGGGTTGAGTTTTATTTTTTTAAGGAGTTATAAATGGGTTATAAACAGGTCTGATCGGATAATCATTTATTAAACGGGTTGGATTTGGATTTTAAAATTTAACCTATTTAAATAAATAGGTCGGATTCGGATTCAGAGTTTTTTGGCTCGACCCATATCTGACCAGATCCATTTATATCCGATCCGACCCGATTGTCACCCCTAGATATAATTATATATATTACTTAGATAATTAAACTTTATGACTACAGAATCAAAGATATTACCAAATAGATGATAATCTAGTTAATAACATGTTTATATAGTTGCATATTTCTTTTAAAAATTAATAAATACTATATAAAATTATATAGGACTACATATATATTCGGATATTTGGATACGAATCAGATAGTTATCCATCTATATCCATATCTATTTTTTTTAATAAATATGAATATAGATATGGATATTAGTCAGATCTTTAAATTTCTATCTATATCTAAATTTATTTAGATATGAAAATATATTCAGATGAATAATATCTATATCACTTTCACTTCTACTTTTTGTCAATAGCTGATCACAGGCTAATAATTAAGTTACACAACAAGGGTGGCCTTCCCAGGTTTGTTGGACGACAGGCCATTATCTCTTGACTTATGCCAATGATATCCCATGGCACTATAGTTCGATCACTACCTCTTTGTATCTTTACGCCTTGGTTGGGAGTCTAGAAAGAAAAAAATATATATATTAGTAAAGAGAGGATAAAAAAAAATATTTTTTTCTCTTAAATGTGAGTTTAAAGAAAGAAAAGAAAATAATTTCTTTCCTTCTTGATTAGAAGCAAAGAAGAAAGAAAAAAAAAAAACTACAACCTTCTTTTACTATTATATCTTTAAAAGGAACCCAACAAACTCAAGAAAAGAATCAAGAAAAAATCTTATTTTTAAATTTTTTTCATCTTTCTTTTCATTTTTGTTGATTTTTCTCATCTATGGAAGTTTCAATTGGATAGGAGACTTAGGTGGAATACCTAAAATAAGTCTTAAGATTGAAATATAATATTAATTTTATTTTTTATCATTAAAAGGTAAGATGAGGATTGTAAAAAATTTACTAACTTTCAATTTTTTTTCTCTCCAATTTCGCTCAATTACGAAGAAAAAAAGATTTTAGATTTTAAAAGATTTATATTTTCCTCATTTTTTTTATTTTTTTATAAAAAAATTCTCAATTAAAAAAAAATAATAATTCTCTTCCATTATTTTTTTTTCTTTCCCATTCTTCTCATCCAACCAAGGAGTTGCAAACTCAGGAGACCGACAAAACGTAAATAAGTAACACGTCACAAAAACTCGGAAGCTAATTAATTACAACATCCCAAGAGGAGCAAGGAAGCGCATTACAACATTCAAGGAGGGATAGTTGGGTTCTACAGGAGCAATATTGCACGAGTAAAAGAGCTAAGCCGGAAATCCCCAACCAAGTCCAAACCTGCAACCATTTGAGAACAAATCACATATCAGTGGAGACAGGATTCCAGCAAGCCAGACCATGCAAAAGCTCTGGCACCAGCCAGCCCCTCATACCCAGCCTTTCTCCAGACACCCAGCGGCAGCAGCACCAGCCCTCAGTGATGGCAAACCTGTGCCAAGGTCCCACCCACGCAATCTCTCCCTCCCTCTCCCATCTCCCCGCACTGCAGAACCAGATATCCTAAATTATGTGGCAATTCCATTAGCTAAATTAGTTTAGATCAGCAGCACATCAAAGCTAATTCCACCTCACAAAGCTCCCGAAGCCAACTCCAGGATACCAAAACAACTTGGCTGGTTGGTTGCGCCCTTACCAACAGTACAGAAGCAATACAACACATTACAGTAGCAAAACAAAATAATAAGCAAAGAGAAAAAGAAGAGGATTTCTCCAAAGGGTTGAGGAGACCTCCGCAACTCTGCTTCTACTGCGCCTCTACTTCTGCTGCCCCTTCTTCTTCCAGAGATCTCCGAACATTCGAATTCCGGCCCCCCTCCTCTTCCCTCCACCAATACCCTCATCATCCATCTCCCCGCCCATCAGAGGCGATCCCCATCCTCCGAAACCTCCGCCGCCGGTACCAAGGTGTTTGTTCATGGAACCGCACCTTTCCGCCACCTTTCTATCCCCCATCATCTCCACTCCCGGCCCCTCCCCGGCCGCCATCACTGCAGCTGCTGCCTCAGCCGCCTTGCGCCACTGCTCCGTCTGCACCCTCAGCCGCTTCATCTCCGCCTCCAGCGCCACCCTCGCCCCCTCCACCGCCTCCAGCTTCTCCTGCAGCCTCTCCGCCTTTGTTCGGCTCTCCCTCAGCTCCTCCTCCACGGAGCCCAGCTTCACACCCAGCTCCTCTTCTTTAGCTCTCGCAGCGGCCATCATATTCTCCGACGCCTCCGCTGCTTTGTTCTTAAAGCTCTCATTCTCTGCTGACAAGTTCTCCAGTTCTTTCTCCTTCTCCAATAGCTTGGCCTTGAGTTCCAATACCTCTGCACTCTCGGCGATCTCGATAGGCCTGTTATCCTCTCCCACTTCCTTTTTCTCTGTTGCAGTCATCTCAATCTCACCATCTTTCTCCACCATTGCCTTTGTCTCTTCCTCTTCCTTCTCCTCCACTACTTTCTCATTATAAATATTCCCAGCCTCGTTCTCTTTGTCGATCGGCTCAGTTGGGACCGGAGCTGGCGAGACTACTTCAAAAACATCAGTAGCAGGGGAGTTGACGCTTTCCTCCTCGGATTTGGACTCCAGCAATTCCTTCTCCACCGTCTGCTCACTCTTCTCTTGAGAATCCAGGGGTTGAGTGGTAGTCTCGGTCTCTTCTTTTAAGGGAAGAGGAGGCTTCTCTTCTTCTGAGTCTTGGGGGGAGGTGGCAGCGGCCGGGATTCGTTTCTTGGCTTCCTCAAGTGCTTCCTGGGCTTCCTTTTTGGCGGCCTCGGTGGAGGCCAGCTGCTCCCTTAGCTTCTTGAGCTCCTCCTGGGCTCGGGTGAGCTTCGTCTCTAAATCCGCCACCCTGGTGCCCCTCTTCTTCTGCATATCACGAACAAGCAAGCTTAGACAAGTCACAGAGAGCAGGGAACAAACATTGACGAAAGGCAGCCACGAGGCATACCTCATGGAGGGGGCTGCGAGGCGAGCGCCGGTCCTCCAGCTTCGGACTTCGGTCCACCATGTGGCGGTGAACGCCATTGGCCTCAGAGCAGGCAGTTGTCTTCAGATGAAGCGGCGCCCGTGGCGATTGCCGCTGCGGCATCTCTGACCCTCTGCACCAAACAAATCATAATTCAAATCCATTATATGATTCTAAGATTATTCTCGCATGTTCTGCAACAATTAACCCAATCTTTACCTCGACCTCGGCATTGCTTCTAGAGCTCCAAGCTTGAAAGAACCCCCCTTCCTTCACAACTGATGAAACGAAGAAGGAACAAATAGGTAGTATTAGACGCTACACCACACTAGACACGGACACACATTTCAAAGAAGAATTCAAAATTCAAACTCCAGAGCAGAGGTCAATAGCAACTCGCAAATAAAGATGGATAGCTTTTAGTCCTTGGTGATCAATGATAATTATAATGGCCACACCGACCGAAGGGTCCAGTGAACGTTGCGGAGGGGGCATATTTAACTCCTGGGTTGGAGTTGGAAGCCCACCACCCACATGGCTCCTTGTTTGTATTAAAAGCTGGATACTTGGTTCAGTACTTCTGGCCATGTGTGGACTGGACAATGGAAATTTCTACTTCTTTACTCACATGGGTAACGTTTCAAAACAAAAAAAAAATAAAAGGTTGTTCTGGGAAATTGGCAAGGTAACTCCATACAAGTAACAAACTCTGAGGTAAATCAGGGTGTAGTCATTATATGGCATGTACTCGCAAGGTGGAGACAACTTTGATTACCACACCATTATTTTGTTTCTATTTCTGGCCAAAGTTTTTAATGTGAAATAATTGCCAGGGTTTTGTACTAAAGTTCGAAAATAGCCTTGAGGTATTTAATATTGGAAGGGCTTTTTAGTCAATTAGCGAATGGGAATTTCCACCGCAATTAAAAAGCGGAACATGCGTTGCTACCTTATATTATATTAAAGCCTAACAAGGAACAGTGATTAGTGAAGGGACCTATAAAATATTCCTCCTTTGTGCATCTAATTCTAGGCAACAGTAGCAAAATGCCAAAGGGTAGATCTGTGGCTTTCACTAATATTACAGACTTTATTTCTGTCTTTTGTTCTGTTAACACAGTGCACAGACAATACCGAAGACTTAAGGGATGGCTACATTAATTCACAAGGCTAAGGGGGACATCAAATATTCCTAACCATATCCTCATATGTAACCACGGATGAAATAATGGTGGGCGAAGGACTGAAGATATGTCACCTTATTGGTGTGAAGTCACTGTCCCCTGATGGACAGAACATTGTAGTGGATGGAAATAAACAAAAGTTACTGGGTGGAAATATGCCCCCTTATGGATATATTGTGTCCCATATATGTTCACATTGGCAGAATACTGCTCCATCAGCATGTTACCAACTTACCATAGAAAAACTCCATCATCAATGACAAAGTTTATAAAAAAAATGATAGCAAGATGAGATCTAACTTGGAAATGAAAATTGGAGATAACAAAAGCAAAAAAAAAAAAAAAATCTCCAAGAAGATAAAAAGGAGGGGACATAGAAACTAGAAATCTAACCTCAAGATAGATTTCACAAACCATAAACCTCAAGTTCTTTAGCCTCTTCTGTCCACCAGGAGATCTTCAACCTAAATGTGGTACTTGGGGTGGGGGGAGGGAGGGGGAGAGAGAGAGAGAAAGAAGAAAAAGGGGAGAGGAAAAGCTTAGGGAGAAGATAAAGGATAGGTATTTATACGAGCGCAGCGGGCCAAAGATTTCAAAAGCAAAAGAAATCCTGGGGTAACGCGGTCTGCTGGAAGGTGGAGAGAAAGAGAGGGGGACCGTGCTCGCATGTGGGTGACTCACGTTTGGTATGTTGTTCTGAACATAGAAGCCAAAGTCATGATAATCATAGCCGTTAAACAATCCTGATCGAATTGATTGATGGCTATGATCATGGCGAGCAGTATCCTTACTAGCTGGAACCAACACTAAATCACGGCTCGTGTTTTCTCGCGTGCAGTTTTTTTTTTTGAATTAAAGTGGGTTAGAATGTGACTTTGGAATCCGAGCGGAGAGGACAAATGTAAGGATCCATGGGGTCGCCCCTTTTCAATATTTTTCTTTGTTTTCGTGGGAAGGCCAACCAGTTTTATTGGCATCCTCCCCACCACCAGCCTCTCTGTTCTTTCTCGTAGCCTTTCTGCAAAGCGTGAATACGGAAGAAAAAAAATAGCCATATCTTGGTCGACCATGCGCTCTGCGAAAAAGTGGTTATGAAAGATTGGATGGCCCCGATGGGTTGTGCCCTGACAAAGGTTGGGGGCAGAAAACCGTAGTTTTCTTTGCCTTTCTGTCACTTCTATTTTGTTAGCATCTAACGCCGGTATGAGGACGGTTGGTGGACAATGATTCAATATTGGACGTTGCACTGCGGACTGATCCTTCTTTAGCTCACTCTGAAGGTTTTTTATTTTTTTTAAAAGAAAAAAAAATGCGAGTCCATCAGTGGGGACCCTCTTCTTAATAAATCCAAGGGGATGTATTGGAAAGATTCTGAATCACAGGCCACCTGTGTATTATGGAACGACTCACAGTTGAAAGGTATGTGTCTATTATGATATGCATGAATGGTAGGCTTATAGAAGGCCCATGATTTAAAACCAAGACCTATTTGGCTTGCACCTCTCTTCCAGAAGCTTGCTCTTGCTAGACGTTTCAAAATCAAACTTTGAATATTAGTTTAGAAAAAAATTGTGTGAGTTATATTTATTGAGAATGTCTGGTCAGGACACCATCTCTACAGAATCTTTTCAATACTACGCATCGCAGCAAAAAGAAAGAAGAAATAAAATAGAAACACAATCAAATACGTGAATCAACGAAAAAGGCTCACCTCTATGGGACATGCAAACTTTACTATGAGAAAAGAAAAAATTACAAGAGGAGATCATACTCTCAACCCTCGTACATTCAATCTCTCTCACACAAGAAGCTTTCTTTCGTAAAAGTTCTATCTAGAAAGACCTCTTGAATCCTTGAACTAACCGCTGTTCACTGCCTGACAGTCTGCCTGAAGCACTCCTGCTTCTGCTCTCTGTCGGCATCCTCTCGGTCTACTGCTGCTGCCCAGCCTACGTCTCAAGACCTCTACCGAACCGCACCATGCCGTGCCCTCTATTCACTGCCACAGGCTTCTTAAAGACCTGAATCCGATCCCTGATCGAATATGCACTCCGATTATCACCCGAACACGCCTCTAAACCGTCAGATCTCGATCGACTCATCCTTGAGCCATTTGATCGTGCCTCATCGCATACTGCACGCTCCCTGATCATGCTGATCAACCATCCAGCTGTCAGATCAAACCGAGAACACCCTGAGAGTCGTCGGATCACGCAACAGGCCATTCGGTCCACGAGAAACATCATGGACCACAAGAAACTATTGTGAAACCACCTTTTGATCCATATGGACAGCGAGAAACCCAGGAAAAATGCCAGTCTGATCCCTGTGGGTCCCCATGGACCACGATCCATCGTGGACCGCGATGACAGTCGCATGCTCGGCCCATGCACTGGCGCTCCTGCGCTAGGTCTGGGCTTGTCATTGCATGCACCCACACTGTCATCCATGCTGGGCTTGGGCATGGCCTAACGCACTGCTGGCCCACTTGTCGGGCCTGGCCCGTACTGCCATCGGCCTCCACCGGCTCGTCGTTGCTCCGATCTCCATGTAGACTTCCTTCGAGCGTAACTTCTTCATCGAAACTCCGTTTAGGCTGATCTTGAGTTCGTTGGATTATGTTCGTCGTTGCAGATCTCACTGTGGGCTCAATGTAGATTGAATCTTGGGACATCAAATTTTAATAATCTTCATCTCGATTCGATATTCGACCTCCTCCTAACTCCGAGAGTTTCTAAATCTCCTCATCCTTATGTCTTGGGGCAAACATCTGCTGATCATGGATGGACAAATATGAAAGTCGAGCCAGACCGCTCGATTCCATTTTTATCGTATGCTATGCTCCTCCTAATCTGCGACTTGCTCGAGGTATCCTCCTGTGGCAATAGGAATCTCATCCTGTGATATCGCTTCTCATTCTCTCGAGTCTCGTGTCTCCTGTCCGATCCACCTTCATCTGGAGCTCCACCTCACTCTGGACTTCTCCTGACTCCTAAAACTCCATCTCGCACTGGACTCTTTGCCAGATAATAATGTCCTTTCATCCTCTTCTTTTCCTCTAGAATAATCTTATCGTCGTGCATGATTTTCAGGATTCCTCCATCAGCTACCGTCCTGTAGCCTCTTGAATCCAGTCCGCTCAGTGAGATAAGATTCCATCTGAAATCAGATATATATCGGACCTTCTTCAATCTCCTCACTATACCATCATGTATCTTCCAGCTGACCATCCTGATGCCTCTGATCGCATAGCTCGATCCATCCAGCAGATAAATAGTACCCTTATTGCTCTTCAAAGAGTCAAACTACTTCTCTCTACAACATATATGATAGGTACATACAGAATCTAAAATTCACTGCTGCGAAGAAATAGATACATCGTCAGATTTTTTCAGGATATCATCCTCTGACTCGTTACTGACCGTCGTTGCAGTAGCCCTCATCCAATCCTTAAGTTGAGAGCAATTTTTGGCTAGATGCCCCAACTCGTCACATCAGTAATATCTGGTCTTACTTAAGTCCCTTATCCTGGATTTGGACCACCATCGTCGTAATCTCCTGTAGCTCTGTCTGCCACCTCCTGCTTCTTCAGAAACCGTCAAAATTGAACTGCCATCTGAGCTCGAAGCTGGGTTCTCCCTCCTTAGAACTTTATTTTGGAGAATCATCGTGGTGACCTCATCCATCTTGATGGTGCTCTTCCCCACTAGAAGAGCACTCATCAAGAACTCATATGAAGGAGAAAGCTACGCTAGCAAGACCAGCACCCCAGTCTTCTCCTCAATTCTCTCACCAATACTGAGGAGGTTGATGAGAATCTTCTGGAGGTGGCTGAGATGCTCCTGCATGCTGTCCCTCGATCATCCGTAGCTGGTAGAACTTCCTCCAAAAGAAGAGAGTGTTGGTGAGAGATTTCACTATATACAATTTTTCAAACTTCGACCACAGCACCATTGGAGAAGACTCACCAAGCACATAGATCACCACTCCATCCGTTAGGTACAAATGGATCGTACTCATCGTCTGTATCTGGAGCCGCCTCTAATACTGCATCTCCATGGTAGTCAGCTTTTTCTTACATAAGAGAGCATCGATCAACCCTTGTTGGATGAGCACGTCCTTCACTCTTGCCTGCCACAAGGAGAAATTACTCTTTCCATCAAACTTGTTGATCTCTACCTTGATTGAGCATGTCTTCTCCATCTTCAATCTTGATCATCACCGTCACAACCTGCATCCTGGTATGCCTTGTTTTGATACCACTTGTTGGAAATGTCTGGTCAGGACACCACTTCCACAAGACCTTTTTGATACCATGCATCGCAGTAGGAAGAAAGAAGAAATAAAATAAAAATACAATCAAATACGTGGATCAGCCAAAAAGGCTCCCCTCCATAGGGTATGCAATCTTTACTATGAGAAAAGAAAAAATTTCAAAAGGAGATCACACCCTCAATGCTCGTACACCCAATCTCTCACACACAAAAGCTTTCTCTCTCTAAGAAGACCTCCTAAAACTCTGAACTGATCGCTATCCACTACCTGATAGTCTGTCTGAAGCACTTCTGCTTCTACTCTCTATCGGTGTCCTCTCGATCTACTGCTGCTGCTCAGCCGACATCTCAAGACCTCTGTCGAACCGCATCGCACCGTGCCCTCTGTTCGCTGCCACAGGCTTTTTAAAGATCTGAATTTGAGCTCTGATTGGATATGCACTCCGATTATCATCCGAACATGCCTCTGAACCATTAGATCTCGATCGGCTCGTCCCTGGGCCATTTGATCTCACCTCATCATATGCTACATGCCCTCTGATCACGTCGATTAACTATTCAGCCATCAGATCAAAGCTGCAATGCTCTGGGAGCTATCAGATTGCACAACAGGCCACCCGATCCATGAGAAACACCCTGGACCGTAAGAAACCACTTTGAAACCACCTTCAGATCCATGTGGACCGCGAGAAACCTAGGAGAAATGCCCATCCGATCCACGCAAGTCCCCATGGATCGCGGTCCACCATGGACTGCGATGACAGCCGTGTGCTGGGCCCGCATACTGTCGCTCCTACACTGGGCCTAGGTCGGCCATCGTGCGCGCCCGTACTGTTGCCCACGCTGGGCCTAGGAGTGGCCCAGCACGCTGCTGGCCCGATTGTCGGGCTTGGCCCACACTGCCGCTGGCCTCCACCGGCCCGTCGCTGCTCCGATCTCTATGTAGACTTCCTTCGTGCATAATTTCTTCATCCAGACTTTGTTTGAACTGATCCTAGGCTTATTGGACTCTGTTCGTCATCGCAGACCTCGCTGTGGGTTCAGTATGAATCGAATCTCGAAGCATTAAATCCTAACTGCATTCAACCCCAAACTTGAGAGGACTGCAACATCTCAAGGTAAAATTATTGTCTGGACCACATCTAGGTAGACCAGCCACATCCCATGGTGGATAACCCGCCATATTAACTCTTGTATTTCACAAATTCTCGATTGTGCATTATCCACCATGCATGTGCTCTGAAATTTATACTGATCTATCTGGGCATGGTCCACGCAATAATTTCTCCAGGATACGCATGTATCAGGAAGATATTCCCGATTCAGACTAAAAGGTCCATAGGATCATATTTTCCTTTAATTAAAAAAAAATATGTTCTAAATATAGAATTATTTTTATCAATAACATACGGTTTTGCAAAGCTTTTAGGAGGCTAAAAGCATTTTTTGGTCTCCTAAAAACATTTTCAAATAGTATAATAGTGTTTAACAAAAGATTCATTCAGGAGAAGTTTTATTGTGGAGTTTCTTCTTAAAAATACTTTCAAAAAAATATCAAAAAACTGTTTTAACTTTATTGAAATTTTTGTGATAACCAAAATACCTAAGAAAAAAAAAATGTACACTCAATATGATATGATATGATATCATATCATGTATATTATGATAAGATAGATATATCATATCATATCATATCTTATTATATTATATTATATCATAGTTTTCTAGTTATCCAGTTTTTTGATTATTGGATTGGGAAAATGCTTCCTCCCAATAGTTTTGTGCAGTTAACCCCATCCTTTGGTAAGAAGAAAATAGGAATCAGAGATATACGCTTATAGCTCTAAGAATATAATTATTTTTTTCCTTCAAAATCTTATGGAGATCTTTTTTTCAAAAAAAATTAGGAGGGGATAATTCCTAACTTTTATTTTCGTTTCCACTGCATCCCATCAAGATGACTCCAATCGGAATCAAATGCTTAACACCATGCTAAAGGAGGAAGTGGTCATACTCATACCATCCCAACGAAAAATTTGTAGTTTTTGCATATCTTTAGTGGTACACAAAACTCTATTACATTCTATTAATTTCACATTCGCATGCGCACACTCATGTCACCAAAAGAAACACGTGTGTCCGCTGCTACCAACTTTCTATAATTGAAACAGTGCTTAGTGTGACAATTTCCATTGTACTTGTTCCTTTTGGAAAAAATTGTGCTTGTTCGACTTCAAACAGAGAACCATCAACATCTGTATGTGAATCCGCAACCATCACCAATAACTGTTTAATGCATAGTACCAAGCAAATTGAAGCAATCAAAGCCTCAAAGAAATAAAAACTACCGTGTCATTTTTAACTTTGTAACCGGTTCTAGATGGCTATTGAAGAAGAATATCTGTTGAGTGTTTCATTTTCTATAAAAATTTTCTCGAGAGAAAGGGAGACAGACCTACTCATGTTATAATTGCATATATCCAGACTTTTAATAATGCACTACCGCAAAATTGAACTAATAATATTTGGTTTTTAAGTAGAGGGGCAAAACTAGTAGGTCAAGCCCTGGTTTATAATTTTTTATCAAATGTTAATACACAAGTAGCTGTGTCACCAAATATGGGTGTGTTTTTATTGTTGCAAGAAACTAAGGAATATATTTGCTGATTATATAAAAATTGTGTACAAACAAATTTCGGCTAAAACCTTCTTCATTTGTATTGCAATAATGATCTAGTTTTCTAATTTATTTTCATATAAAGTGGTGATACTATCATTAGAGTTCAAATCTTTATCATTTGAATAGAAGAAAATATTAAAAAATTAAACTAATAAAAAAATTATAGAAATACTCCTTCAACTTTGAACATATTCTAGAGACATTCTTGTAAGTTTAAAACATTTCAAACTGATTGTTCGAGTTTCTAAATCATTCCAAAATAATCCTAATATTCATTTCTGTTAAGTGTAATAGTATAAGACCATCACATAATAGCATAAAATGATTATAGGATAAAAACACCCTTGATATGTATTGAATGCAGTTGAGACTGAAAATGTTTTTGTACGAAATATATTTCAAAGCATCCTTAATATATGGCCCATTGTTAAGGATTATTGGCTTACAAATCTTATATTACTCTGAGCTCCTTCATTCATCCATTTGCACAAATTTCAAAACAATCTTAGTACATCGTCTATAATTAAGGAGCATCAATTGCATAAATCACAAAGCATATCAAATTTCTTCATTCACCCATCTGTATACATCTGAAAGAACATTTTGTACGTGACCTATAGTTAAAGATCACGTACTACATAAATCTCAAAGCATTACAAACTTCCTCATTCATTTATCTATGTATATCTCAAAGCATCGTTAATATATGGCCCATATTTAAGGATCACTCATCATGCGGATCTCAGAGCATTCTGAACATCTTCATTTATCTTCATGTATATATCTCAAAGCACTCGTAGTATATGATTCATAGTTAAGGATCACTCACTGTGCACATCTGCTCCAAACCCTTTCATTCATCGATATCAAATTTCAAAACATATATAGTCAATGACTCATAATTAAAGATCATACACTACATATATCTTAAAGCACTCCAAATCCTTTCATTCATTTGTTTACACAGATCTCAAAGAACTCTTACCATACCACCATAGTTAAGAATAATCCATCATGCAATTCTCAAAATATTTCGAATATTCCATTCATTCTTCTGTATAGATCTTAAAGCACCTTTAATATATATGTAGCTTATATTTAAAGATCATCCACCGCATAGATCTCTAAGAACTCCATTCTCCTTCATTCATCCACCTACATAAATCTTAAAGCATTATTAAATATATGACTCATAGTCAAGAATCATCTATCACACGGTTCTCAATTCATACAAATCTCAAAATATCCTTAATATATGGTTCATAATTAAGGATCACCCATAGTATAAATCTCAAAGCACTATAAACTCTTTCGTTCATCTATACTATCAAAAGACATTCATAGATGTCTAGAAAGGGTGATCATATTTTGATTATTTTGTACCATCATAGCAACAGTTGATGGGATATCCCAATGATTATTTTGGGACGGTTTGAAAATTTTGAAAGATTCATTTGAAACTTTTTGAGATTGAGGAGGTATTTTTGGGACACACCCAAGATTGTAGGGTATCATAATAATTTTTTCAAAAAAAAAACACCATATATATCCATCGGAGCTGCCAATTTAACTAGAGGAGCAAGACCCATGTGGGAAAAAAGAGGGATCATAACTGCATCTCTTTGCTCTTTCACGAGCGATCCGATATCCTTCTCTTTCTGTCATTGATTTTGAGCGGTCCGTTAAAGCTAGGGTGCTGGTGAGTTCCATTTTGAGACCGTGTTTCAAAATGGCTAAATCTCTGGGACTCTTGCAGGACGGTGATCCTTTTTTTTTTTTTTTTCCCTCCTAAAGTTAAATTTTATGGCGAGATTCTGCCAAAGGACATTAATCAATAATAGATTGACATTTTCGATAACCACTGCGGTACCAGCGAAAGAAGAGCACATAACTTATTTAATTATTTATTTTTGTTATTCCCGGATATCCCATCATTGTTAGATGTCCTGCTTCTCGTTTTCTTTTATTGTTGGATGTCCTGCTGAGGCCTAACCAGCAACGGTTGGGTGCAGTTCCCTGTGCCAGCGGGAAAAGGTCACTTCCAACATGTCCTCAGCACATCATTCAACATATGCTACCGGTCGGTTGCATCAATATTGAGGGGCCATGTGTAACTAATGTACAATCCCAATCTACCAAAAAAGAAAAAAAAAGTTAATGAAAAAAATATTATTTAAATTTTTTTGATCACCTATGAAACATTTGATGTGTACCTAAACACATGCTTACACAGTACACAGGCATTCACAGCTAACACTGCATTAGATGACAAAATCATTCAAGTTCTAGACACCTATGTCTCGGATGACAGAGATCTAGCAACATATTCTAAAAATTCGTCATGGCCATGGGCTATGGCAGGAGATAAAACAAAATGAAGACTTTATAATTGATCATATATACGCTCGTTATCTCAACTTCCCAATAACTAATGGAATATCATTTTGTCAAAAGATGGCGCTGTAATGGAAAGTTGAGAAGAAGCAAAGTTTATTGAAATTGGTCTTGCAGTTGCCTTGCCCATCTTTATCATCAAACCACCAGGATTGACCCAAACCATTAATATTTTAAGAGACTGCTGCAATTGCACAGTTCCAAGCATGTTTTTCTGTGGAGTGCAATTTTGATTCCAACGGTACAAATTTAATGGAGAATGATGATGAATACCCGCGAAAGTTTAGTTTGGAATTAGTATTTATTGCAAGGGTCTGTAAATTATAATAGACTCATAAATGACCCACGCGTGTAAGTTTAGAGAACCGAACCTTGGAAATGTTTTAGAGCACTGCATTCCTTCCTGCATAGGAAAGAGCGCTGAGAAATGGGAAAATCTCTACCTCTGAGCGCATAAATCAAGCATTGATACGCTGCATACATCGAGTTCTGTATGCAGCCAGTCATGCGTTGCCATGTCAATGCATAGCCCATGCATCCAGGTAGGTGTCAGCAACATCGCAAAGAAATATCACCGACGAGAGACATGGGAGCTTCCCAGATCAATTAACCCCAATGGTATCCCTTCTTCGGAAGGGCCATGTGCCCTGCAGTGCTCCTCAAAGGCAAGGACACCGGTTCTGTCGTGGTTCATCACTAAGCATCCATTCGAATGGGAAAAAAAAAAAGAAGCATGGGGCCACGCAAGGCATGTGAAGCTGATGACTTCCCTTCCGGCGAGGACAAACTATTTCCATGTGACCTCCACTGGTTCTGGACCTACCAATCGCTCTCTCCCCAACAACCTATATACCATCCCCAAGTATTAATAACTACCGCAAGCTCCACAGCTCGCCAACTAATTGACAAGCGACCGCCATCAGCATCATGGGGTCAATAGAACGCCTGAGAGATCTCTCCTATTGAAGTTGTTGGGTAGAGTACTTTAAAAAAGCTACGAGATCTTTTGCTTTTCCTATTGGTGTCGATAGACAAAATAGCCGAATTCGGCTGCTAGCTTATCATAGTTTCCGAGGCGACTACGGGGAGGCTGTTTGTGGCCGACTCTATTGCAATCTTTTCTCTTTTCTGATTAAACTGAAAACAATCTTCTCACTCTTCCGATTGAAATATTGGATTTTGTCGTTTTGATCCGAGTCCAGGGAAGATGAATCCAGATACCTAACCGAGTATTCAGTCAAACAACAGGGGTTGCGATGTTGCTGTTGTCCCAGATACTGGACCCCCTGCAGAGATTTGCTTGTTCAATTTTGAATTTGATATTTTTGGTATTAGTTTTGATGAACTATTATAACAAAAAATAATATTTTATCACATCTCACATATTTAAATATTTTTTCGTTGTAGAAATTTGAATCAATAAAATATGCTTTACTAGAAATAGAAAAGAAAATAGGAAAAAAAAACCTTCTAAGAAAAGAGGAAAATAAATGTAAAGTGGTTTGACTATCATTTCCATGCAAAGTCCTTAAGCAATTTTAATTAAGAAAATATCCTTTTATGCTAGTTTTTTTATATTTAACAAAATCTCCTTTGGGTGAGTTATTGAAATTGATTTATTTATAGGATAAATTATAAGAATATCTTTTCAATTTTAGTCTAATTTTATTTATATCATCTCAATTTTAAAAATAGTCAAACTAGTTCCTAAAATTTTTGAGATATTTCAAAATAACTATGTCATTCACTTATCAATAAATGGTATGAGTTTTCTCTCTCAATGGACGAAAATATTCTTTTCTCATAAAGAGAGGATCGCCAACAAGAAAGAAATAGAGGTGGAGGGAGCCACCATAAATAGAGAGGACGGCTCATGGAGGTCGGTGTATGGGGAGGACAGTGACGATGGCATCATGGGTGGGATTGGAGGACTAGAAAGAGAAGAGAGTGAGGAGGAAAGAGAGGAGGGGGAAGGAGCTGTTGACAAAGAATAGGTCGAGATGGAGAGAATCATCGTGAAGGGGGAGGCCTTATGGGCAATCTTGGAGAAAATGGACGACAAAAAGAAAAAAAGATGAGGAGAAAAAAGAGAGAGAAGGATGAATTGATGGTAAAAAAAGATAAAGGTGGAGAAAGCCATCATGAAGGGATAGGGCTCATGAGCAGACTTGGAGAAGAATGAGGATCACTACAAGCAAAGAGCGTTTTTGCGATGGAATTATTTACGATGCAAATATTTTCATCACCATTAATTGTATTTATGATGAAAAATATAATTGATCGTAAATAATAAAATATTTATGATGAAAAAAAATTTTCATTGTAAATAGTTGCCTATCAGTGACAGAAAAATTATTCCATCATAAATATGCACTATTTGCAATAAATTTTTTCATCATAAATAACATATCATTTATTTTAATTTTAAATTTTTAAATATTCATGATAAAAATATTTTCATTGTAAATAATTTAAGTATTCACGATGAAAAATATTTTTTCATCGATAATAAGATTAGTCCCAACGAAAATATTTTCATCATCAATATTTGAAAAAAATAAAAAAATTAAAAATTATAGATTATTTACAATAAAAATATTTCATCATAAATAATCAAGCATTTACGATGAAAAAAAAATTCATCATAAATACTTGATTATTTACGATGAAAATATTTTCATCATAAATATTTAAAAAAATTAAAAAATTATTTATTATAAAAATTTTCTATCGTAAATAAGTAATTTTTATGATAAAAAAATTATATCATAAATACTTGATTATTTAAGATAAAAATATTTTCATCACTAATAGTTAAAAAAATTAAAAATTTAAAAAAAATCAAAAGTTGCTCATTATTTGTAATGAAAATTTTTTATCGTAAATAAATAGTTTTTATGATGAAAGTAAAATTTTCATCATAAATACTCGATTATTTACAATGAAAATATTTTTATTATCAATATTTAAAAAAATTAATTATTTAAAAAAATCAAAAATTACTTATTATTTGTGATGAAATTTTTTTATCATAAATAAATAGTTTTTATGATGAAAATAAAATTTTCATCGTAAATACTCAATTATTTATGATAAAAATATTTTCATCGTCAATATTTTAAAAAAATTAATAATTTAAAAAAATCAAAAGTTGCTTATTATTTGTGATGAAAGTTTTTCATTATAAATAATCAAGTATTTACGATAAAATTTTTATTTTCATTGTAAATATTTTTATTTATGATGAAAATATTTTTATCATGAATATATAAAATATCAAAAATTTTAAAAAATTATAAAATTTAAGTTTTTGATTTTGTGTAAAGCAACTGAATCTATTTTTTATAGCAGTTGTATACATCTTTTGTCCTTTTACATGGTAAAGAAGCAAATGTGAGTTATGATTTAGATTGAACTGTTTGTATGAAAAAATTATATAAAAATGAATGATATTCGTGGATTAGAATAAATAGATCTTTTTGAATGAAATAAACTATATATTTATTTATGATGTAAAATTTATTTGCTCATCGCTGTCACTATTACCAGTGATATCAATGATCTTTCTGATGGAGTGTCTGCTTTAAGCTGCATGAAAGGAGCCTCCTTTCAAATAAAAATTATATAATTAAGCAGCGCATTCTAGCATGCATGCAATATATGAGCTTTGATGCTCACACAATTTTTGACAAATTTCTCAAGCTCGATCCTCACATGCAAGCAATATATGAGCTTCTGGACCTCTAACTTTCTGTCCCTATCCTATCCTCCAAATCTTAATCTTGATGGATTTCTCTCACGATCTCAGAATCATCATGATATTCTCGTACTTCGTCTTTCAGAATGAGGACTTTCAGAAAAAAACGAGCTCTTTGGAGATCGAAGACCTCAAAGTTATCGATCTCCCATAGTGCCTATTCCAATGCGAAAGTCGAAGAGCTATTCTTATAACAATTATTAGTGATGTAAATTGAACTTTTTATCATAATTATATTTTTTATGTATGTAATCTTTTTTGAAAAAAAATTTTTTGAAGAAAAAATCATAAATTAGCTATTTATATAAAATTTTTTTGATTAATAAAAAATTAATTTTTTTGATGAAATTTTTTAGACCAAAAATTTTTTAGATTAAAAAAATTAATTTTATTTTTTATCATGAATATTTTTTTAATATCATTTTTTATTAAATTTTTTGGATAAAAATTTTTTTTGATGAAAAAATCCAAAATTAATTTTTTTATAAAATTATTATTAGAAATATATTTAATTATTAGCGACTTAAAATGAATATTCACCACAAATAGTCTTTAAATTTTTTTATAATTTTTTTTTAAAAAATATATTTGTGACATAAATTTATTTTTCATCGGCAACTATTTTTTAAAAATATTATTTTAATCAATTTTTGTGAACAAAAAATTTGTTAATAAAAAAATTTATTAACGATGAAAAGATATTTTCATCAAAAAATTATTTTAAAAATATTTTTTTAATTTTTTTGAGAAAAAATTATTCGAAGAAAAAAAATAATTTTTTTAGGCGATATTTATGTTGAAAAATGTATGTGATTTTATGCATGTATTTTAAATTTTTTTTGAATAACTTACAGTGAAAAATAAATAAATTAATCAAATTAATCTAACATGCATATGATCTAATCATCAAATCAACCTACTCTGGGATCTATGACATAATATGTTGCATATAAAATCTGAAATAATCCAAAGATAAAATCTACATGTATGGATGTGAGTAGTAGATCACATTTATTTCTAATTTGAGTTCAAAACTCGATACTTGAGTGTGGATCAATGATCACTGCTGCTGAGAAATATGGTAGAGAGGATCCTTGCTAGTTGCTCGCAGCCGCACATGCATCTGACCTCTACAGAAAATCCACTCGAAGTCCTAATCTGATCGATCTTCTTGAGAGTGCTAGCTCGCATAAAGACCTTCTTCTTGGCTGATCTGGATCCTTTTTTCAAATCTATGAAACCTTTTCAAAGGTTGAAGATGGACTTCTAGAGGAAATGAAGAGGTGAAAAAAAGATGGAGAGGAAAATAATTTTTTTTTAATTTTTTCTCTCTTCCCAAACCCTGAGGACCAAAATTCTGGAAACCTGATTTTTGCGCACACTCTAAGAGAAGAGGACTCTCCTCTTCTTTCATGCCATGAAACCATGCCCAAGACCCCTCTCAATGTGAAAGCCTCTCTCTTAGGTCTCTTATATGCATAAAAATGAAATAAAACTCTTTTTATTTTAACATATAAGGAGGTGGGGTAAAGAGTCCTAGAGATCATAGACTCTTGATGTGTTGTCACCTCTACTCAAAAATTTATGCCAAAACATATCAAAAAAAATATGGGACGCCCCTTCCCATATTTTTTTATGGTAAACCAATTCTCCAACTGATTTTTCAAGAAAAATATCTTCAAAATGTCGCACATATAAGGAGAAAAAAAATAAGTTGGCGGCAAGGTCTTAAAGATAATGTCTAATATTATCTATATGGCATCCTATTTCAAATCAGATTTGAACATACCATTTAAAATCTAATCCTATCCAAATTTAGATGTGAGATAGAGAAGGGAAAGAACTCTTTGGCATGAAAAAATCTCACACAAATACTATTTGTGTGTGAGGATATATGGCATCAAAGTAGGAGGTGCATGGGAGAAGAGTTCTATTCCAATAAGAACTCTTAATTTCTTTATTTGAATCCAAATCAAATCATATCTGGTTTATCTCAAATAAAATATATAAAATTTAATCTAATTAGGTTCATAAATTTTTAATCAAATCTCAATAAAATTAAGAATTGATTGAATTAAATTTCTGATCAATTCAGAAATAATTCTTCCTTAGTGATTAGATCATCTCATAACCTAATTAGGTCAAACCTAACTGAATCTAATTTAAATAGATTTTATTTAATCCTCTTTGCTCAATCAAATTGAGCTAATCAGTAAATTAATTATTAATTAATCTTCTATTAATTCACTAATACTTGATAAATTAATTTATTATAACTTTTACATAAAGTTAACCATCAATCGAATTAACGATTAAGCCCTTGAACGATTCTCAATTGTTGATCAGCCACATGATCAGTCAGAAATTTTTTTTGAGTATGACCACATAGGTTCGAACCTAAACCGATAGTACAGAAATAACTTTCTGAATCAATCGATATAACCATCTAGCAATGATGGCCTGACATTTGGATAGGTCGAATGAAGGTGAAGCAACATTCAAGAACCTATTGGTGTATAATTACCGTATAATTCATCTCTTTGATCCTAATACTCGAGGACGATCTATGATTTAACTGTCAATCCTAAATAAGATATCCACATTGTATTTCAATCTTTTAAATCCATCTCATGGATTATGCAAGCTCAGATTTTACTAAATTGAAATACATTGATACATTAACTCCTACTAATTTGGAAGGATTAATCACATCTTGACTCATGCACCAATTTGACAAGTACTTGACTGCATCTAAAAATCTTTTGTTACTGAATTATAAGCTCAGATAGTCTGGCATCAAAGTACAGTGAGTTGCTTGCAAGTCACCGTGGTGATCTCAGGTCGGAGGGACACTTATACCCATACCTTTCATGAGCTATCCTTGCAGTAGAGTGCTCCGTAGTTGGTCACGTTCAATGATGGTGTACTTCTACATCTCATCTACATGCCATACTAGTATCTTCACACCATTTGGTTATGAAGACAACCAACGCATATGGTACACAACGACTTATACTTGA
This sequence comes from Elaeis guineensis, assembly GCF_000442705.2. Lineage (NCBI taxonomy): Eukaryota > Viridiplantae > Streptophyta > Magnoliopsida > Arecales > Arecaceae > Elaeis > Elaeis guineensis. The sequence goes on from NC_025994.2 coordinate 112,351,706, forward strand.
TATCGCTATCGTCCTAGTAATAGTGTATCATTTGATCGCATACTAATTTAAGAACTATGTGATAAATCTCTTTTTATCGATTAAAGTAGTCCTAAAGACTTCATCACAATATAGGAATTCGTTAGAAGATGCAACATTGTGATGAAAAAGATCAAATAATTTTTATTATTTATCAATTCATATATATTATAATTAGTACAATCGTCAAATGATTGACTTTAGGATATATTTCTCAATAATTTATTAGCAACAAAAACTACATTTCTGTCGCTAATAATCTTATTAACGATAAATTTTTTTTCACTGTCAATAATTTATTTTTGGATGAAATTTTTTAGAGAAAAAATTTTTTAGTGAAATTTTTTTTAACATAAATTATTGATGATGAAAATAATTTTTTCTCACTAATAATAGTATTAGCGATGAAAATTTTTGTTGCTAATAGTTCTACATTAATTGGACATCAACTCGACATCTCTTCATACGAAACCCTCTTCCTTCTCCTCTTCCTCTCCCCTCTCCCCTCTTCGAGCTCTCTCCTCTCTCCTCTCCTCTCTCCGACCGAGATCTCTCTCTCCCCTCTCCCTCTCCGAGCTCTCCACCCTCTCTTTCTGTCGGCAAGCGCATCTCCACCATCACCGCTGTCGTTGCCATCCACACCATTGCCGTGGGCTTCTCTGATGCCACCGTTGCCGTCTACCAGAGGTAAGGGTTCTTCCCACCCTTTTTTTTTGGTTGATCGGGCCACCGGGGGGTGGAGGGGGTTGCGAGGGTGGGGGTGGGCAGTCGAGGGCGACACGGGGGCCGGGGGTTCGAGGGGCGGAGGGGGTTGTTATGGTGGGCGATCAGGGGCGACACAGGGGCAAGGAGGGGGTCGGGGGCCGGTCGGGGGCGACACGGGGGTGGGGAGAGGGTCGTGGGCAGCGAGGGGTGACACGGGGATGGGGAGGGGATTGGCCGGTGGAGGGGGTTAGAGGGTGGGGGTGGGCGGTCTGGGGCGACACGGGGGTGGGGATGGGGTCGGGGGGTGGCCAGAGGCGACACGGGGGCCAGGAGGGGGCCGTGGACGGTCGGGGATGACATGAGGCCGGAGAGGGGGTCGGCTGGCAGAGGGGGTTGGAGGGGTGGGGGTGGGTGGCCGGGGGCAACACAGGGGCGGGGATGGGGTTGGGGGGTGGCTGGGGCTGACACGAGGGCGAGGAAGGGTTCTTGGGTGGTCGGGGGCGACATGGGGCTGGGGATGGGGTCGACCGATGGAGGGGGTTGCAGGGGTGAGGGTGGGCGGTCGGGGGTGGGGCTGGGGTCAGAGGGCGACACGGGTGCAGGGAGGGGGCCATGGGCGGCCGAGGGTGACACGAGGTCGGGGAGGGGGTCGGTCGGGGGCGACACGAGGGCGGGAATGGGGTCGGGGGGTGGCCAAGGGCGACACGAGGGTGGGGAGGGGGCTATGGGCGGTCGGGGGTGACACGGAGCTAGGGAGGGGTGGGTGACGGCTGGGAGAGAGGAAGAGAAAAGAGAAATGAGGGAGGAAAAAGAAAAAAATAAAAAAAAATAAATAAAATAAAATATTAATTAAATATTTGATTATTTGATTAATAAAAATAAAATCTAGATCACGATCCGAATTGGATCGAAGTCGGGATCCGGGTCAAGATCCTGATTCGGGTTGGGATCCAGGTCGGAATCTGATCAAGATCCAAGTTGAGATCCGGATTGTGGGGGGTTGGAGAGGCGGCGGCACCGTGGGGGGTGGGTCGTGAGGGTTGGGTGACGGCGGTGGCACCGCAAGAGCGGGGGTTGCAAGGGTCAAGTCCGAACGGCGCAGGGTGGGTGATGGTGGCAGTATCGCGGGAGCAGAGGTCACGGGGATCGAGTTCAGGCTGTGCGGGGTGGGGGATGATGCCGGCACCGTGGGAGTGGGGGCCGTGGGTGGCCGAGTCCAAAGGTCATTTAGAAAAAAAATATTAAAAAAATTATTTTTAGATAAAAATATTTTCAAAAAAAAATAAAAAAAATATTTATTATTTTTAGATAAAAAATATTTTAAAAAAAATAAAAAATCATTAGACTCTGGGGATTGGATTTCGTGTTATTATTTTACGTTAATATTATTTTACATGCTCAACTACTTATAATTTATTTTATATTTATTGCATAAATTTTTTAATATTACTGTTGAAATTTATAATTTTTTTATTGTTTCACTAGTACAATGCACATTGTTTTTGCTTATTATAATTTAATTATTTTGTATGCTATTTTATATACTTTTACTTATTATAATTAAATATAAAAGATATTTTTATTTTAGAAAAAATTTTACTAAAATTTTTGATAAAAAATTTTAATACAGAATTACTCTTTTTTGTTAAATTAAAAATTCATCTTTGAATGTATGTTCTGAGATGGTAGTTAAATTGCATTGAGCCGTAGATTTTCATTCGAGAGTCGATCTTGATCAAAATCGACTCTTGGATATCCCGTATTCGAGCTTTTTAAAAAAATAATAATTTTATTATTATTAATAGTTGATATTTTATTTTATTATATGGTACTCAGTAGTTTTCTGTCTACTGTTCTTTGGGTATATGGTGGATAGGGTGCGTAAGCACCATATTCACATCGTATACTTGGAGAACCATGGGGGATGCTGTCAAAATTTTCTCAATAATGAAATAAATATCGACTAATAACTTACTTTTTTAAAAGGAATAGGACCACACGTATTAGTAATGATTTGAAATAGATAGGATCATACATTTTTGCTTCATTAAATTAGTGGAAAGAGATTTTCTTTGTTACTGTTTAGTCTTTGTTATTTAATGTGTGCTGTTTTGTATAAAATGATCCATGTCTGGATCTGGATCGAAATTTGGTCCGGAATTCAAGTTGGGATTCGATCCAAAATTCGGATCGAGATCCGGTTCGGATGAATACCACTAAATTTTTTTTTGTTTATAATGATTTTCGTATTTGTTATTAGATAGATATCAACAAAAGTTGGATGAATGCTAGAAATATTTTTTTTGCCTGAATATCGAAAAGGTGTTCTAGATTTTATTGAGTTTACATGGCATAAGGCTGACAATGCTAGTCAGATAAAGTATCCATGTAAGAGATGTGTCAATATGGTATATCATCACATAATACTTGTTAAGGAACATCTACTACATTATGGTATGGATAAGAAATATACTTGCTAGATATGGTATGAGGGGGTGATCTGAATGAAGTTGTGCGCAACGATGACGATACTAAAGATGATAGTGATGCTGCTGAACCTGTCGAACATAGTGGTATAAGAAAACTATTAGATGATTTGCATCAAGGTGTTTGTTCAAATGTACGTATGAGACTAGTACATCTGAAGGCAATTCTGATCATGAATACAATATCCGACTTGAGGTAGAAGAGACTTCTGAATAGTTTGCAAAGCTTGTAATGGATGTATGAGAGCTACTCTATTCAAATTATACAAAATTCTCCAAGTTAGAGTTTTTAATAAAATTACTTCATATTAAAATTATGAACTAATGGAGTCAAAAGTTATTTGATCAAAATTTGATATTGATTAAAGCAGCTCTTCTCGATAAAGAGAAACTTTCAAAATCATATTCTGAAGCAAAAATATACATACAAAAATTAGGACTTAGCTATATTTTTATACATGCCTACAAAAATGACTGTATATTATTTTATAAGGATAACGAACAGGCAACTGAATGTCCAAAATACAGTGAGCCTAGGTACAAAACTGATAATAGGAAAGAAAAGAAGATACCTCAAAAAATTTTGAGATATTTTTCATTGATTCCAAGACTTCAAAGGTTGTGTATGTCTACAAAGATAGCTGAAGAAATGAGATGGCATCATGAGCAGCGGATTTCGAAGAAAAACATACTTAGCCATTCGACCAACTCCGTAGTATGGAAAGACTTTGATGCAAAGCATCCGTACTTTACGAGTGACCCGCGCAATACCGGCTTGGTCTAGCGACAAAAGGATTTTATCCCTTTGGCAATTTGAGTACTTCTTACAATATGTAGCCTGTGATGCTAGTTGTATATAATATGTCACCTTGGAAGTACATGAAAGAACTATTTATTTTTATGTCACTATTGATTCTGGATCCGAAAACATCAGATAATGAAATTGATGTATATCTACAACCGTTAATCGATGATCTAAAAGAGCTATAGAAAAATAGAGTACAGATATATGATTCTGTGAGTCGAAAAAATTTTAAGTTGTATGTTTTGATTTTATGGACCATAAATAATTTTTTGTTATATAAAAATTTATCTAGATGGAGCACCAAAAGATATCTGACATTTTCAATATGAAACAAGGATGCATCCTCCTTATATTTAAAGCATGGATGGAAAATATGCTTCATGGATCATCGATGGTTTCTACCTGGTAATCATTCTTGGAGGACCCATTACAACCAATACTTTGATGGTAAGTCCGACTAACGTATGCCACCTAAAGAGTTAAGTGGAGCAGAAATTTTAAAACAACTTGAAGTCATTAGAAACGTTCAATTTGAAAAAAATATCAGATACTCGTAAGTGGAAGCGTACTGAAGCTGAGCTGAATTGGATGAAGCGAAGTATTTTTTCGAACTACCGTATTAGAAGCAGCTTCTACTTCATCATAATCTAGATGTAATGCACATTAAGAAAAATATTTGTGATAATATCATCGGTATAGTATTGAACATCTCAGAAAAAAATAAAAGATAGTACAAAAACTTATCTTGATTTACAGAAAATGAGAATCTGATCATAGTTGCATTTGGTTCATCGAGGTGATAGATTTTTTATGCCACCTGTATGTTATTCACTGTTCGATGAGAAAAAAAAGAGTTTCTATGAATGGTTCAAAATCGTAAAGTTTTCTGATGCATATGCTTCAAACGTATTGCGATATGTTGGCAACAACGATGGCAATATCTTTGGTATGAAAAGTCATGACTCCCATATGATGATGCAATGCTTGCTTTCCGTGATCATCTGTGGCTATTTGGGTGGTGATGTTCAAACTGTATTAATTGAGTTGGGAGTGTTCTTTCGAGAACTATGTTGTCAAAAATTGAAGATTAACTTACTTGAGAAATTTGAGAATGATATCATGTCCATTCTTTGTAAATTAAAAAAAAAAAAATTCACCATCATTTTTTAATGTTATGGTGCACCTAGCTATTCATCTTCCAAAAAAAATTATTTTGATCGGACCGATACATTATCGGTAGATATATTCTATTGAAAGATAAAAATTGTACACACTTTATCATATCAGTTATAAAATATAAATATATTTTTAAAATTTAAATTTATTTTTATTTATAAATTTTTGTGTATCTTAAAAAAATATGTGCGCAATAAAGCACAACCTGAAGGGTTTATAGCGAAAGCATACGTAGCTACGGAGTGTGTCAGATTTGCTTGATGTGTCTTGACGATATCGAAACAAGATTCAATCGTACAGATCATAATACAGACCGTGAATGGGGTGACAATAAACCGACACTGTCTATATTTAAATAAATGGTTCGACCTATTAGTGGAAGGATATATAAATTAATGGACATGAATGAGCTATCCAAGGCATACTTCTATGTTCTAAATAATTGTGAAGCAATTAAAGATTTTGTTAAGTAAGTACCATCTTAGCATATTGTTTAATATTTTAAGTAATTTTTTGATATCGATGTAAAATTAAAAATCATGACTTGTTGCAGTGAGCACAAGAGTATACTATGCGAAAAGAATAATATGGATATTGATGATCGATATAGAAGAGAATTTACAAAATGATTTGATGACCTTATAAGTTGCACTAGTAATATATTATTTTTAATAATTATAGAAATAATTATTTGAACCAATATAATTTTTTATGTTATGTTGTAGATGAAATATAAGTATTTCAATAAAAAAGAAGATATGACCAATGAGTTGTATGATTTAGTATGTGGCTCCGATCGAAGGGTTAACCACTACGCATCTTGTGTCATTGGAGGAATGAAATTTCACACAAGGAAACTTGAGATGCAATGATGGATCCAGAATATTGAGATTGCCACGATAGGATATGAAGAAGAAGAGATTGAATATTATGGTGTACTGATAGATATCATAGAACTGAAGTATGAGTCCAGTAATTCTGTATTCTTGTTTCAGTATGAATGATGGAATATTAGCAATAAAAAGATCGGTATTCATATCGATCCACACTTTATCAGTGTAAACTTTGCACGAACATAGTTTCAAAATGAGTCATATATATTAGCAACTCAAGCGAAACAAGTAATATATTTGAAGGATCTAAAGTATTGAGATAATTGGCGTGTCATACAAAAAATAACATCTAGAAATATATATGACATACCAACCTGATTAAAGATGAATAAAAATTCAAATTTACATGAAGAAAAAGCTTTTCAAGAGGAAGAACAAATATTAGCCAAGCTTCTTGTTGATGAAGAACTTGTAACAGCTCCTTTGAATAGGGCTAATCTGCCGTCCAACAAAGTTGAAGCTGATTTTATATTTAATTTTGATGAGTCAGAAGATGACGATCAGTTCATAAATGAAGATGAGATAGAAGACGATATATATGTCGATTATTGTGATTCGGAGGAGAGCCTACATATTGAGGAAGATACGAATATTGATAAGTAGATCTATATTTTTCTTCAATCTTCTCTTGCAATAATGGTATGCGATATAATTCTGTTCATTAGAATGTAATTTATTTTTTATTATTATTATTTCATATTATATTCATTCATATGTCAAGAATTGTAGATATGACACCAGAAGACAGACGACGACGTTCGCATTTGTAGTCTACCCCGGAGATTGAGGCGCCTTCACCGATTTTCACTACCGCACCAACTCCATCGCCACAGGATCCTACACTGGCATATCTGAGTGAGGCGGATTCGAGTGAGGTAGGTCCGAGTGGTATTATTATATTTTTTATATAATAAAATTTAATTTTTTTATTTAGATAGCCATCATACTAATGATTTATTTATTATTATTTTAGGTCAGTCTCCATCAATGATGAGGTGAGGACGAGGTCCATCGAAGAACCCCGCTCTAGAGCGTTGGAAACGCGAGCACCTGGAATAGCATCTCCGTATTGAAATACCATCCAACTACACCAAGCCTATTAGGGGATGGTATGAGCCGTGGCAGATCGAGCTAGACATCATATGCCGCAGCTATGCCCCCGTGATGCTTTTCGATTGGCGTCACGTTGTACAGACTCAGAGAAAGATTTTCTACATCCAATTATAGATAAAATAAATTATACTGTGAATATTTAATTAGTACGGTATTCTTCTAATATTTGTTATTGGCAAGGTGTATTTGATATTATTGATTTTGAGGATCGCGTGCGGCAAGCTGTGAATGCCCATTTATGTTTGCATTTCAAAGAGTATCGCCACCGCATCTATCAGCATTGGTACCATGTGATGCAGAATCATGGGGTGGAGGCAGCACAGCAGCGGCCCTATGACAGCATCACTATGGATGATTGGGCTCTCATATACCAACATTACAAGGATCCGGCATATCAGATTACACATCCAAATTTTTTTTTTTAGAATTTAATGATTGAATCATTTATTCTTAAATTCAGTTTGTTACCTACTAATTTGACTGCTAACTGTACAGAGATAATGTGCCCAGAATGCTGCGAATCGGATAAAACGGACCGTATCGCATTATGGAGGTTCGAGGTTGTTCGCTCGTCGTATGGAGCAGATGGTAAGTAATTTTTAATTAGTATATTTAAATCTCTAACTATTTAAAAAAAATTTAATTAATTATTTTTAAATTGTAGAGAGATGCAAAGAGTGGCGAGCTTTCTGGTAGGATTGATATCTACCAACGGATCTACCAGCGACGGTCAAGGGAGTGGACAATGGGAAACCAGGAGCTTTTTGTAAATTTTTTTAATTATTTTTTTCATTCGCAGTTTAATTTTCAGTATGAAATTAAAATGGTTATAACTTTAATTTTTAGGACCGTATGATAGGCATCAGATCCCAGCTTATCCCTGAGGGCTCGACCGCACTCACAGATGACGAAATCTATGATCAGGTGCTTGGTACGAGATCCTGTTATGTTAGGAGTCCAAGGTATAGGATCAGTGCTCTCTCATCCTCACACTCATCCAGGGCTGGCATCCATGCTGCCTGTGATGCTTGGCTAGCAGAGGTGCAGAGGCAGGCTGAGCAGCGCATCGATGAATTGACTGCACACATTGATGAGTACCAGTGGCTTCAGGTCCAGATAATGGAACGGATAGTACAGATGGAACAGATGATGCAGCTAATGAGGCAGCAGCAGGTCGGTCTGAGCTCTTCCGAGCGCTCCTCTTTCCTAACCGGTTCTTCTTCTGCAAATACCGACATTTGACGGCCTCTTTATGTAGTTTTTTATTTTTATTTTAGACATCTTGTAATTTTAATTTAATATAATAAATGATGAAATTTATTTATGAGTTTATTGTGTGAATTTTTTATTTTTATTTTTTTATTTTTAATTAATAAAAATAATTTAAATATAATTTAAATATATATATATATATATATAAATTATATTTTTAAAAATATATATAAATTTTTAGCGACAGAATTATTTTTAATGAAATATTAGTCGTCAAAAAATATATTAGCGATGAAAAATTGATCGTAATAAATTTAAAATATTAAAATTTTATATTAAATTAATAGCAAAGAAAATATTTTATCATAAATAATTGATAATTTATTAGCAACAAAAATTTACATCAGAAATTAACATATTTACGATGAAAAATTTATATCGCTAATATTTTTTTAAATTTAATTTTCATAAAAATTTTTAATTAAATTTATAGCGACGAATGTAATTCGTCATTATTAATTATTTTTTATTAGCATGTAATATTTCATCATAAATTATTATTTTTACGACTAAAATTCTTCATCGTAAATAGTTTTCGAAAAAAATTTAACAATAAAAAATTTTGGTCAGTAATATATATTATTGGCGACAAAAATATTTTTTTGTTGTAAAAAATTATCAACGATGCCATTATTTACGATGAAATATTAGCGATGATAATTTCGTTGCTAATAATTATTACCGACGAAAATCCATTATCAGCGATAAATTTTTTACATCGCTAATATCCTGTTCTATTGTAGTGGATGAAGATGAGAAGTGGATGAGGAGGATGGAGGGGTCCCTAACAAAGAATAGTTGAAGGTGGAGAGAGCCACCATAAAAGGAAAAAGCTCACGAAAAAGAGGGGGAAGAGTGCTCATCGATAAAGAATGGATAGAGTTGGAAGAAGCCATTGTGGAGGAGAAAAAGAGAGTGAAGAGAAGTAATGGGGCAAGAAAGAAAGACAAAAAGGAACATTGACGATGGAGGATGAAAGGATCAATCAGAGAGAAGAAAAAAAAGAAGGAGATGGAGATAAAAATATTTTTATCATTTTATAAGATAATGATATCATATGATGATAACGTGGCATCATTTTGTTAATGAAGAATATTTTAATATTTTAAAATTTTAACGAGATAATTTGATGCTTTTTAAAATTGATAAGATATAAATTAAATTAAATTAAAATTAAAAAAATATTTCTATAATTTATCACTGTTTGTATGAACTAAACTAGTATCCAATACCGTGACCTTGCCTCTCTCTATCTCTATTTTTGTTTTTCCATCTCTTTCAAGAATGGATGGACTATTCCTCATTCTGTATTCCTTGAATCTCCCAAGCAAACTGAACCACTACTCATGAAATCGAGAATTTATATATACAAAGACCGATGCAATGATGGATATTCTTTATTCATTTTTTTATTTTTTTTATCTTCCCTTCTTTTAATCTCTTTTGAAAAATAGATGGACTTTTCCTCATTCTTTATTCCTTGATTCTCGCAAACTGAACCACTGCTTATAAAATCGAGAATTTATATATACAAAGATCAATACAATGATGGATATCCTCTGGAGTGATCCCGCCATGCTCACAAGTTGCACTGACTCCACCAAAAAGTTGTTCAGAAATCGGACATGATAATAATAAATTTTAGAAAAAAAAATCAAAGTTGTTCTTTAATAATGTGTATAGATACTAAAATGAAAGAAGCAAAAACTGCACAATTGCAGCTACAATACCGCGACCAACAGGTAAATTGGAAAAAAAAACAAAAATGAAAGGATTAAATGGTTTTCCAATTCTTGTTCACCTGAGAATAATCTGGAGGGCAATTCATCCAACGGAAAAATAGGTACAGTTCAGGAATTTGCTGACAATTTGGATAAAATTGTTGCTACCCCTATACCATTCAGCTCCATACAGGAAACTAGCGATGTTACAAATTTTAACTTTCAATTCTTGGCATTTGCTGCTCCACATTATTTTACATCATGTCGCATGCTGCGAATCATTTCATACGCGGTTGTCATGTATGCCCTGAAACTATCATGAGTTGTTGAGGCAGGAGAAGACATGTATCATGAGTTTAAACATCATCAAGCATAATAGCGCACTGCATCCAACCATATAGCCAAATTACATTAACCTACCATCAAACACATAAAACTCATAATGAAGATTCCAAATACAACCTTACCAAGGAAAAAAAAAATTACAAATACAAACCTAACCATGCAGATTTACAAATCACAAAACAATGCCCTCAGCTGAGATTAGACTAACTTGTGTGATCGAGGAGGAAGAGAGAGAGAGAGAGATCAAACCTGCCTATATTCGAACTTAACAAACAGACATTTTTGAGAAATTAACATTAAAGGATGCAATAAATTATTCCGCATTGCATTAGCCGGTAAACTCAAATTTTCCTGTCTATCCAACATCGGTCCAATTCTCCACATTTATCCCCTCCCTACCTGAACCTTTTTTACATACATATGTGAAAGCCACGTATAATGAAAATCACAGTACCTGGGTTAAGAAAATTCAACTATCTAGAAGGGGAAAGAAAGAAAAGCAAAAAAAAACAATGAGCTTACTCAAGGAATAGTGTGAAAAGAAGGCAAATTCGTAAGGCCAAGCAAACACTACATCCAGCTCAGTCCTTGTGGGTGTGTCCTTGCTCGAGCCTCTGCTAGTGAAACAGCCATAGCCAGCATCATTTGCTCCTCAAAACTCTCGGGAGGGAGGTGGCCTGCAGCCATAGTAGCACCTTCGGAAAGTGCAGCTCCTGCATCCACTGCAACAGCAGAGTTGGCGAAGCTGGTCCCTGCCTCTGCCAAATCTGACCTGTGGTCCATTGCCCAATCACCATCCTCCCTTGCTATCGTCCTCCTACAGTTTGATGACACATCAGGCCACTTCTCAGAGTGATAGTTCTCCACAATCCTGTCATCTCCCACATGTAAGCTGCTCAGCTGCCTTGATGTGCTGAAAACTGGGGCACTGCTTCCGGCCAAAAAAGTAGAATCCCTGTTCATGTGCTGACACTCGGCCATTGCAGCAACTGCACATGCAAGGCCACCAGTGGGTGATGCTTCTGTTCGAACTACTGGATGGGAATCATGGCAATCTCCTGATAATCTGTGGCCAGAAGCTAGATTTCTTGGGCCTCCTCTCTCCTGTTTGAGCAGAAGTATTCTGTTAGATAAAGACTCATTGGGAAGTAATAGAGATAAATTTTCCCCCTTAAAAGTGTTGGTTGTATCAAATTCAGTATCTGTTAAAGAATACCACTGGTGGTCCAATTTTTACTAGTCAAGATGCAACTAGTTGCTTTCTCTACGGCTTTGCACTGAACTAAGCTACATGATCAACACTCGCAAATAACAAGTTCAACAGTCAACACATGCTGCACATTATTGGAAAAAACCAAAAAAACAGAAACAACTGCAATAGAAAGACAAGAAAATTGCTATTTTAAGGCATTAGGCAGTGACTCCGGATGATTTCCAATCTGCAAAGAGAGCAAAGGCAATTCAGCGATGCTTCACAGTGAGAGATAATTGCTGAAGGTGTTGACATGTCAGTGACAGACTCTAGTTTAACATCAGCTACAGTAGTTAATTGGAACTTGATCACTGCAATTTTTGCCACATTGATTTTTGTCCTGACAACAAAATCTGGACAACAAAAAGATTAAAACTTTTGATCAATAAAAGACTTAGTCCTCCAGACTCCAATATTGACTCAAAACTCCCATCGCTGCCGTGTATCAATTGCTTAGAGCTGGGATCATATATACATGGTCAATTATTTATAAACAGAATTGATGTCATATTGTCATTTCATGAAACCAAGATACAGCATAATTCTGAGCGAAACTATAACAAAAAGGATAAAACACTAGCATCTTCGCAACCATTGCAAATAGTAAGCACCTAATCTTAAAATGTTTTGCACTATAATCACTGCAGGAATGAGCATATCATCTAAACTTATTACACTTTAACATATTCCAAATATGTGTCATCTAGTAAGTTTCTAAGACTAATGACCAACATGAGGCACACAAGGCATGCTTCTATGCAACTTAAAGCTGTCGTTTTAATTTTGATTGCAGAATAATGAAAGAAGACATTCTATCAACGAGGAAGATCCTGAAAGAAAAACTAATGTTTTATATACTTAACATCGTATGAGAATCAAAATTAAACCTCATGAGAAATGGTTATGATTGCCATGGTGATACAACTTAATACCTGCTTCTGTTTCCTACTTAAAAGAAATGCTCTCTTTTCTAAGAGAAATAAGCAAGAAAATATCTCATCAACTGAATGCGAAAGCATCAAAACATCTAACATGATGATGCGGAAATGCTAGTCTTCATAGCTCATTACCATTGGTGCTGTATTGTGACAGCAGTACTAGTTACCTAGCCAATAATCCATTCTCTTGAGCACAAGAACCAGATTGAGGTCAACTTCATTTAACTTGCTATGTGCAATTTCTATACTCACTCAAATATACACAGTATGCTGAGCAAATTACTAACTGTTGTACCGAGTACAAGAGCACTATTAGATAGCTACATCAGAATCAGTATAGTTGGTTGGCCATTTACAATTTTCAAACTCTCGCTTCAGTAAAATACTATAGTCTGAAGATTGAGAATTTTCATGCCATAGAACAAAAATTTAGGATCCATCATCACCTAGGACATATGGTTTGTATATAGTTGTAATATTGTACTAGTCAGATTCCATGAATAGTCTGGGAATGTAGGGATATTGCAGAACCATGTGTTATATGAGTACCATGTTAAGAGGGGAAAATGGCATATTGCAAAACTTGCAACCGAGTTACACATGCAATAGTCATTATGTAATTGTGATAATGGATGTAGCATCAACTCAACCAGCTCCCTCCAGTAAAAAGGAAAGTCTCCTATTTTAAGATCCCACTGTCACATGTTTCTTGGTGTTAAAGGTGACTTAAAAAAATTGTTTATAGAAGACCTAGCAAAATACCAGCATAAATATCAAGAGATCATATACCATGAGCTTTTTGAAAAACTATATTTAAGTTAAATCTGAGAGAGGGTATGTTAGCTGTGTTGGCTAAAACAAACCAACTAGGCCTCAAAGGAGTATGACAAATAATTCTCAGAAGAGATGTCCATGGCTTCTGGAAAATATTGAAGAAGAATATCATCACTTGAAGAGATTTTGTACAGGGATCTTAAGATAAGCCAACAAATATGCAGAGAGACATGCCAGAGAAAGTGCTCCCAAGGTATACAAGAGTGGTCAGTCACAAATTTAGTTTGTACTTCAGTATCAATATTTGTTGAAACTTTAAGGTGAAAAAATAATAGACAAGAGAGAGAAAAACCAGAAGTAGAAAACTAGATGTTTTTATGGGTGAATAATGAAAAAGAAATGACCCCAGGCAAAATACGGTAGAAACTAGAAGGAAAGAAAAAACAAGAAAGAAACTATGCGAGATGATGCTACTCCAACAGCCAACAAAAGAAAAAGCAAGTAAGAAACAAAATCAAGAAACCGTTTTCTTTAGGATGAAAAATGCGCTAAAGCATACATCATGCCACTTTTTGTTTGCTTTTAAGAATACAAACACATGTCAATAGAAAAAATATCATTGAAAAACACAAAAAATTATTCTACTTAAATGGTGCTCCCATGAAATGTATTTGATTCAGCAATGGCTTTTAAAAACATGCTCCTCAACATCTAGAGTATTCTAGAATCGATAAGCTGCTTCAGGAAATAGATAATATATTAAGTGACCTCCAATAAATTTTGAAAAAAGTTAATAAAGCATTACCTGAATAGAAAGCCATATGGCTTCCATGACCATTATGTCTTCAAGATCCATGTCAAAGTTATCTTCCCTGAAATTCACAGGCAGCAGTTCTATTAACATCATAAATAGATACATGATCGAATTGTACTAACCATAGATGTCATGCCTAATAATTAAGGCGTATGGTTATAGTTGCCTAGGAAAATAATAAAACAGGAAAAGAATGAATTGCTACTTTAAGCAATAAGTGGCGTAAGAACACAAATTGATTAAGGCACCTAGCATGTTGAGACAGCAAAACACAGCTAACCAACCAAAAATTACATACACAGCAAAGAAAAGCACCGATAGCTATTTCCATGAAAGCAAACAAGCCTAAAATACAATATCAGAAATCCAAAAGAGGCAAAATGGTGCAAAAATGACAGAGACAACACCCTAAAGATTCCAAACAGCCATTAACTGTGAGATATGCCCTTCTATCCTTGAAATAAGCAGCTCTTACATTCAAGACTGTTGGAGCAGAAGCCAAATTCTCTCTAAATGTATTATAGGAACTGAGAAATAAAGCTTAAAGGACAATGAGAAGAGGAGGAGAAAAAAGGAGGAAAAAGAGAGAAGAATTCAGAGATGGCAAGATCATGGACAAATATGCTAAGCTAAGCTCTTGGGGCTTTTAGTCGGTAGGCAAGACCAAACTGATTACTCTCATATAGACACAAGCTATGACCTCAAAGTAACATAATGACCAATATACCTTAGAATTTGATCTCAAGCTAAAGCCATATTCCGAAGCAGCCAACTTAAGTTGGTCTTTTCTCCAACAAAAGGTGACTTTCCAAATGACCTTGTGGTCATAGGATTATATCAGCAAGACTCCTATTCTTAACCTCCTCATGGAAGTTGTTTCTATGTAATTTGTTCTCTCAAGATAAGCACACCTTTTGCCACAAATGATGCATCACAACACAGCACCATAAAGCATCTCATGACAGATTCATCTTAATATAAGGTGACTCCAACTCATATATTCTGTGCATGCTAGGACTTGGAATTCTACTTTTATGATTAACCTTGCAACAAGAATTTAACTCTCGCTCGCAAGTTATTTTATCTTCAGCATGCGTACACTACTAATAGTTGAACATTAATCAAAAAATAGTTACAAACTACATCTAAAGAACCTTCAAATATGAAATGTCTACTCTGTTTGTACACTCCCTTAGCCTTGAGCATACACATTATGGTACACAAATGAGGATTTCGGAGTAGACACGTTCTAGGTTGATTGAATATACAAAATTGTAGGACCTAAAATTTATTTCAGATAAGCAAAAATTCTGGGAATATATTCAGATTGCTGAGAAAAAGAAGAGAAAACAAATATTCCTGAGGAGGCCTTATTATCTACGGTCAATCCTCAAGGCAAAACATATGAAGAAGAGGAAAAGAAAGAAAGTCCATAGTTTTTGTCCTATTAATCATCAAAACTACTGTTGCACCATCAATCTCCTTCTATAGCTAAAGATACGATCAAACTAACAAAATATTTTCCTCAATTTACTAGGATGCCTCTACAAATTTTACTAAGAAAGAAAGAAGAAAAAGAAAAAGATAATCTCAAACCTTCTAAAATTAGAAAAATGTCATGTTTATGAAACTTAACAAAGAAAGACATCAACATCACCAAAAAGCAAAATCCCAGTAAAAAAAACACTTTCCAAACTCAACTTTGACCAGAAGTTGAACTTGCAGATAACATTTCTCCTCAAAATATACATAACCTACTACAAAATACAGCCCTGATATCACGAGAAAATAAAAGACACCTAATCTTCTTCTGATATTACAAGAAAATGCTCCTTAAGACTCAATTAAAACAGCAAATTTAGAAAAACTTCAACTCAAAAAATTATCAGTATCAAATCTGAACCTTGCCTACATCCAAACTACATCAGTTTTCTTGGTGTACTTTTAACTAGCTAAGGTCATGAATAGTAGTAAAATGTCAAATACAAAAATGTCTCATTAATTTTTAACTTGTTTGTTGGTCTTTCAATGCTCCCCAAGTCATCTCCAACATTAAAGTCAACAAGGATGTAGATGCCTTATGCAATCCAATCTCTATAGGAGACCAGTTAAAAACATTTTTTACATAAGTTTACTCCGCGAATATGTCTCACTACCTTAACCCTATATACATCAGTTTTACAAAAATCTACAATGTGAAAATGATAATGGAAAACATCTTCAACCTTTTGACACCTTCAACTTACTTCAGTACTCATTCATTGGTACTAGAAGGACAATGTTCTTGGTGGACTTGTAAAAGATAGCAACTAATTTGATTTTTAAGTCCATCACATTTTACTGTCTTTTAAATTTATCAAACCAGGCTGTTAAGATACCTAGCTTATATGTATTATTCTAGTTATTAACTTATTATATACCATTCTTTATGGATATATTACTTGGGCTATGCCCTACTAGAGGGCAGTCCTCCATCCAAGCCTAGCACTTCTTGTTACATCATATCAGAGCCATGGTAAGATCCATCAACGCCATAGACATCGATTAAGTCATTTATGGTTGGTCTAGCCACCTCCTTGAGCTCTTGCGCTCCACCAATGTTAGACAAGTCTCAACCATCCCTAGCAAACATCACAAAACAGCTCTTGGCCCCCATTAGTGACAGACATTAGGGAACTCTTCTCAACCTGGGCGAGCTCGCATCTGTCAATTCTGGATCAAACCAGCAATCAACCATTATTGAACTCACAGCTCCTTCCTTCAACTAAATACCCTCAGTTCCACCCTTCATTATCTAAGGCCAAGCTTTCAACTTCAAATCTGTGCTTAGCTTTGCAACCTGAGATCAGTTTGACTTCATTCAAGGCATCTCTTTATTGACGTGTTGCCAGATCCCTCAAGCTTCTTTGTCTCAATAGCAAGAATACCTGCCCATAACACCCACCAAGTGTCTGACAAATTGTCGCAAATCAAACTTCAGTATCCGGGTGCCGCCAGGTTTGCTGCTTGATTGCTGCCTTGCCTTACAAGTCAACAAAACTCCGCATAAGTGCAAAGGCTCCATGATCAAATGCTGCGCATGAACTTGGCCATATGTGACACTGCATCCCACCAATGGTCTACATGTTTGGGTGCAGGGCAAGTATTTTCTGATTTGTTGCACAGGCACTGGTTGTACTGTGATTGCATAAACTAGCTTTGTGGTGCCCACTTTAGCTACTCACCAACAACGTGTTGCATTCTATGTGAGAATTGTGTTTGCATAAATTTTCTTTGTGTGCCCACTTTTAGCCACTCAACAACCAATTGTTGCATCCCATCTGAGTTCCCTATAGGATGCTTCTACAGTATCTTGTTTATATTGGCCTCATTGCATCATAACATCTCATGGAATCATCACGTTGCTCTATATGTTCAACCTACTAATTCAACTTACTACCCGAATGCCAGTGTTTTTCCATTGAAACAAGACGATATTGGTACGATGGTATGTATA
This sequence comes from Elaeis guineensis, assembly GCF_000442705.2. Classification (NCBI taxonomy): domain Eukaryota; kingdom Viridiplantae; phylum Streptophyta; class Magnoliopsida; order Arecales; family Arecaceae; genus Elaeis; species Elaeis guineensis. The sequence goes on from NC_025994.2 coordinate 112,369,514, forward strand.
AAATTGACATATAAAAGAACAGAAAATATTACGGATTGGTTGGATCAACCAACCCCTATGGATCAGCATGGATGGTTTCAGCATCCCAACACCCGTATCGACACCAGTTTTGGGTCCAAACAATTTGGTGTCAACGGTACCAGACCACCCTGCAGGTTTTCTCCTTGATTACTAGTGATGACACTTCAACTATCCTGCATTTGAAGCACCAACTTCAAAGCCATTTTGAGATAAAGGATCTGGGCCCTATTCATTATTTCTTGTGTCCAGACATTTCTTACCATCCCAAGGGGTACTTATTATCACCACAAAAGCACCCCTCTAACTTGATCAGTTCTGCTTATATGGCCAACCCTCCCATAATTGGCACACCAATGAAGCTTCATCGGAAGTTTTATCCTACAGATAATGACCCACTTCATAATCTCACTTGTCATTGTCAGCTCGCTGGACTTGACTATACGTCAACCCAACATTGCATATGCTGTTCATGTCATCAATCAATTTCTTAATGCCCCTAGTTCTGTTCATTATGCTACTATCCTACTTATTTTTTGCCACCTCCATGCAGCCCTTTGTTCTCCTCCACTTTGGCTCTACTTGCATCTTTCTAGCAGTGCACAAGCCATGTCATGCCCACTGATATTTTATATATATATATATATATATATATATATATATATATATAATAAAGAGATGTAAAAAGTAAAAATCTTTTTCAAATGAAAATATAAAGGATTTCGTAAGTGTCATGATGACTCAATGCCAGTACTAGTGCACCAAGGTACATGCTTGCAGATATAAGCACTAGGGATGGCAAAATCGATCCGACCCAATGGATATGCACCCTATCCAAATCCGGTCAAATCCAAAAAATAGGGTTTGACCGGGTTTGGGTTTGAGTTTGGGTTCGGATTTGGGTAAAACCTGAAAACTATAGCACGGGTATGGATAGGATATGGGTAGTGCTGTTTTCTATCCGAATCCGACCCGAACCTATGGGTATGGATAATACCTGAACCCATACCCAAATATATATATATATATATATATATATATATGATCTATCTCTATATATAAATATTCAATTTATAGTTAATGTGATAATTATATTAGTTTCATCAATTATTGAATTGTACTTGTATATTTTTTTCTTCATTCTCATTATCTTTTAGTATCTCAAGCTTCTTTTTCACTAAATATTTTTTATTGTAAAATAAGATAATTAATTTTTTATATCTTAAAAATATTATAATTTTGAATTCTTTATCTTTTTGAACAAGTTCTAATAGAGATAGTCTTGTTTTATTTAAAAATAATGCTCTTCCATCTCTATAAAGTGAGGAATATAAACTTGTTCAAAATATCAATAATAATAATAATAAATGCTTTTTCTTTTTTCTTCACTATGGTTTTATCTTCAAATAGACAATTTCAATTCATCCCATGATAGTAATTCATCTTTAATTCATCCCATAAAAATTAAGTTTAAAATGAAAAAAATACATCAAGTGTATATCAACCAAGCCAATAAAGCAATTGAATCTAATAAATAACTATTTCTACACTATATAATCATTAACATATATTTTATAATAAAAGTAATTAGTAGCTTTGGTTCTAAAGTAAAAAATTGAAAGTAAAATATTCTCATCATATATTGCAGCTAAGTGTATAATAAGTAACTAATATAGGACTTATAAGTGTATATGTGTATTCAATATTTTAATTACATAAGTGTATAATAAGTGTTACATAAACTATTGTAATTTCAATATAGTGAATTTCAATATAATAAGTAACATAAGTGTATTCAATATCGTTATTATATAAGTGTTACATAAATTATAGTAATTTCAATATAGTGAATTTTAATATAATAAATGACTCATATAAGTATATAATGAGTGTATTTTATATTGTTATCATATAAGAATATAATAAGTGTTACATAAATTATAGTAATTTCAATTATAAGTATTACACAAACTATAGTATTTATTTTTATAATATAAGTGTATAATAAGTGTAACATGTTACATTAAATTATAGTAATTTCATAAAATAAGTTTAGTAAGCAAACTATTAACCAACTAATGTCTATTATCCAAATTCAATTAGAAATAAACTCAAAATTATATTATCTATTAGTATTCTAATGTCTAAATTTAATTACAATAAACTGAAAATTATTAATTATAATGTCTAAACTCTAAATTAATAATTATAATATATATTTTTTGATAAAACATATTGTAATATATTAAAATACCCTAACCAATAACCACAGCAATAACCCTAAACCTAAATCCCTAACACTATTTCTTAATTTTCTTCTGCCTTCTAAATTTGGAGATTGGAATCTTGTTCGCCACATCGTCGTGCCCATCCAGTCGTGTCGCCTCGCCGTCCAGTCGTGCCTCCGCACCATCCAGCCGTCCCTTGCTCGCCTCGCGTCAAGCCCAAAGCCTGCTTGCCGCCTCACGACTTGCTCACAGTCACCACCACTCTGCCGCCCTTGCTCGCCGCCTCGCGTGAAGCCTCGCAGCCACGCCTTCGCCGCCTCACGTCCAGCCCTGCCACCCTTGCTTGCCTCGCATCAAGCCCCATAGGCCCTGCTTGCCGCCCCTCCATCATCTCGCGTGAAGCCCCACAGTCGCGCTACCCCTGCTCATCACCTCCGTCCAACCCCACAGCCCCTGCTCACCTCGTGTCCAGCGCCGCACCCTTGCTCGCCTTACATCCAGCCCTGTAGGCCCTACTTGCCGCCACTCCGCCGCCTCTGCTTGTCACCTCATGTGAAGCTCCATAGCTGCACCGCCCTTACTCGCCACCTCGGGTCCAGTCCCGCCGCCCTTGCTCGAAAACACAGGGAAACAAAAAAGATGAAAAAAACTTGGGACGAAGGAGGTGCTCTCAGTTTTTATTTTACTTTGTCTTTATTGTGATTGCCACACATCACATATAATAATTTGAAAGAGAAATAAAAAATTATTAAAGTTGTCAACCTTCTGTTCCATTTATAAATACTCCATAGATATTACCAATCCTACTATTCATTTGTTGTCCTGAATTAATATTAAAAAATTATATTATGATCTTTTAATATCTGCATATCTTTGAAGCTGCGTAGGTATATAAAATGCTATAAATTTATGGAATAGTTGCTTATTTGTGTTTTGTGCATAATTTTTCTCATGGCAGTTTATTAATGATGTCGGAAGAAATATTTAGCTCTCATGATCCCAAAAATGAAGGTTCTTCTTAAGGATTAGAGGAAGGATCTAATCCTTCAATACTATAAAGAACTTCCACTTTTAGTACAACTCCTATATCTACACTGAATGTCATGGGTGCTTCATCTGAACTGATTTCTATGACAGATGCACGTGACTCAACTGTAGAGCAAGGAAAGCAAAGAAGTGTGATTTGGAATCACTTTACAAAGAAAAAGATCAATGGAATGGATAAAATAGAATGCAATTATTGTCACAAGTTACTTGGGGGGTCTTCGAAGCATGAAACAAATTATTTACATCAACACATAAAATCTTGTCCGAAAAGAAGCATAAAGGACATAAGACAAATGCTGTTAAGTACGGATGTTAAAGGGGACATAGTTAAACATGCTTTTGATCAAGCGAATGCAAAGAGAGACTTGGCTTCTTGATCATAGTACATGAATATCCTCTTTCGATGGTGGATCATGATCTGTTTAAAAAATTTCTCAATACACTTCAACCACTTTTCAAGTGTCCATCTTGCAACACTATAAAAAATGATATTTTTAAGATCTATGACTTTGAAAAAAATAAGGTGATGAAGATCTTAGAGAATAATGGTAGTAGAGTTGCCATAACAACGAACATGTGGATAGCTTCAAACCAAAAAAAAGGATTTATGGCCATCATAGCACATTTTATTGATGACTCGTGGACTTTACAAAGCCAACTTTTGAGGTACCAAACTCTTTAATACTTTCTTAGTGATGTTTTATAATATTTTATACTTATATGATTATTTTTTGATTATGAATTATTAAATTTTTAATAGGTTTATCTATGTGCCTTGTCCGCATACTAGTGATGTTCTTGCTAAAGTATTGGTTGATTGTTTATTGGATTGGAATGTGGATACAAAGTTATTAACTATTACTTTGGATAACTGTTCAACGAATGATGCTTTGATTGGTACTGTGAAAGATAAATTACAAGCTGATTACTTGTTGCAATCTGGTTCCATGTTACACATGCATTGTTGTGCCCATATTTTGAATTTGATTATCAAAAATGGTTTGGATGTGATAAAAAATAGTCTTGAGAATATAAGAGATAGTGTAGCATATTGAACTGCAACTCCTAAAATAGTTAAAAAGTTTAAAGAAACTATTAGACAATTATGGATTTTTTTAGTAAGAAATTATGTTTGGATTGTCCAACAAGGTGAAATTTTACTTATTTGATGCTTCAAACTGCTGTTCAATATAAGGATGTTTTTGCTTGATTGAGACAACGTGAATCTCAATATAAATATTCACCTAGTGAGAGTGATTGGGAGTTTGCTCGAAAAGTTTGTGAAAAATTGGAGATTTTTTACTGTTACTGAGTTATTTTCAGAGACAAACTAACCTACTGCCAACTTGTATTTTAGAAAAATTTGTCAAATTAAGCTGGTTTTAGGAGAATGATTGTTTGAGGATGAAGTAATACATGAAACGACAATGAAGATGTTGGACAAATATGATAAATATTGGGGTGTTGTGCATGAGATAATGGATGTTGATTCAATTTTAGACCCAAGATATAAAATGAGTTTGGTTGAGTTTTATTTTGAACAAGTCTTTGGGAAGGAAGAAGCTCCCAAGTATGTTGATAAAATTCGGGCATTGTTGAATAATTTGCTGAAGAGCTACAAGTCAGATAACATTTCAAATACAAAAAATGTTAAAGATAGTGAGGAACAAACAATCATCAAGTCAAAGCTTGATTATGATGATAGTGCTTTACTTTCTTTTATTCAGAGTAAAAAAAAAAGCTAAAGTAATAGTTATGACTGAATTGGACCATTATTTAGAGAATGATGTGTTGCCTTGGTCTGATAATTTTGATATTTTGACGTGATGAAAGCAAAATGGACTAAAGTATCCCACATTACAAACTATTGCTAGAGATGCACTTGCTATTCCTGTGTCCATGGTTATTTCTGAATCTACTTTTAGTACAAGTGGCAAACTTGTGAGTCCTCATCGAAGCCGACTCCATGCAAAAATAATTAAGGCATTGATGTGTGCTCAAAATTGGTTATTGACTTCTAAAAGAAAAGGTAAATTAAATTTAACATTGTCTATTAGTTTGTGTACTTTTGACTATATTAATGTGTTTATCTTATTTTGAATCATTAATAGATGAATCTTTAGATACAAATGATTATGATGATGATGATGATGATGGTCATTTGAATTGTTCAGGTAATAATATTTTCACTTTATGACTGTTTTTCAAACTTCATTATATATATTTACTTAATTACATGTTCATTTCTTTTGATTACTTGTCACAGAGCCTACTATTTGCCTTGAATGATTTGTAGAGTTGCAGTTGTCACTTCATGAAATTATTTGAAAGTTTGGTATTCAAGTTCACTACTTTTTCAGCACTATATTAAATTTTCATAAATGAAATAATGGACTAAATGGTTGTGCTATGTTGAATGGTAGTTCTATTTCTATGTTTGATTTCTATAAATCTGGACTTATAAATTATATTTTATGTTGAATTGGTAATTCTGTTTCGATTGATAATGTGCAAAAAATTATTTTGGTTGTTGATATGTTCTATGTTGAAATGTAATTCTATTTTTATGTTTGATTTCTATAAATCTGGATTTATAAATTATGTTCTATGTTGAATTGATAATTTTGTTTTGATTAATAATATGCATAAAATTATTTTACTTGTTTATTTTTTTGGGTATGGGATGGGTATGGAGCAGATATGGGTTGGGTATGGAAAAATGGATTATCTATTGGTATCCCCGAACCCATTGGGTATGGGGATGGGTATCTTTTTTCTTATCCGATCGGGTATCGGATAGGATTTGGGTATAGGATATTAAGTTCGGATTTGGAGATGGGTAGTACAATACCCGACCCAAACCCTACTCGTTGCCATTCCTAATAAGCACACATAAAACCTTGTACTAAATCAGATTTTCAGCAATCCTTGTTGCTTTACATAATTTTCCATTATAGTTCTTTTATTTCCTCTATATGAACATGCTAGTTGATAAGTACAAATATAGCCCACATATATCCGACAACGAAATCAGTACAATTTACTAATGTCAACTTTTTACATGATGTCCTAAAAATATCTATAATTAAATTAAGCTATTCATAATGATGCACTTCTTGTTTCCTCTACCTTTAGCACGTCCTGTTGCAATAACACAACCACTTCATCCCCTGTGGTCAACACTCTTTTGAAAGTTATCACAAGCACAAGGAGTCAAGATTTTCACAAAATATGGGTGTCAACTTGTAAAAAACACATAATTGTTGCTGTTGCACTTAGGAATATGTTAGACAAAACAACGACACCGAACTGTTTGTGAGACAAGGGACCTACACCCCTACCTACTTAGCAAACCATAGCCAGCCAAAAACTTGGCAGTCTTTAATTTCTTAGTTTCTTCTTTCCATAGCAATGGTCAGAGGTTGATAACGAATCGACACAACTAACGCTATTAAATTATGAGAATTTTGGATATAATGCATAAGTATATTATTATTGATTGAAGAAATCACCTCAGCTTTGTGTTAAGGATTTTAGAAAATTAATTTGCAGCTAATCTGCAGGTCCCAAATGTTCCACATCCAAGTCAAAAATCAGGCATCCTTGCAAACCAACTTTTCTGCTCTTAATTATCTCTAATAGAGAATATTTGTAAGGAACAACTTTCATGGACCCTTATGGCAAATTTGTGCAAAACTTGGATGAGAATTGATATTTGTTTCACTGGACTTGAAAGTCAAAATTCATAGAAGCTCATTAATGTTTATTAAGTCATTGAGAAAGTGAGTTTGATAAGACCCTTCCCTACTCTATTTTTATTATTTTAAAGTTTGCCAAAAAAGAAACATATTATTGGTCAAGGAAATGGAAAACTTCAACTCCCTTTACTAACTTCCTCTATAATCTGTTCATAACTTCAAATATCCTCTCTCATATCTACAAGTCTGAGGATACGGCCTATTGTTTCATTCACCAAGCAATAAGCTTACTTCTTAATCAGCATGCCTAAAAAATAAATCTTTTCTACTTGCATCAATCCTTTTCCACCCCCAACAAGTGTTATCATACTCTGGACAATGGCCATCTTTTTTTTCCTTTGCTTTGCGATCATGATCAACTATACCATGATGATGACCACAGCTTTCTACACTCCTTATCCTTTTCTTCCATTTGATTGCTTTCTTTTTATTTTTGCATTTTTTCACTCTTCTATTTAAGGGGTATAGACAGTGGGATGTTGACAGTGGAAAATGGCTATTTACTTCACTCTGACTTTCTATAATATCATGAATAAATATTTCCCTTATGGAAAAGGACTTAGTATTAAGATCAGAGATTAAAAAGTAGCATGACAACCTAAAGGTTGAGAAAATCAGCTGTTGCTTAGCTGGTTGAGAAATATCATTTGGAGATGTGTAATTAATAAGACAAGTCAGTATTAGTCAATGTACCAACTTACTAGCTCTCATGTCAAAACTTTTCTTAACAAAATAGGTGGGCAAAGAGGGTATCAATTGAGTTCTACCACTCGACATCTCAAAATTGCTATCTCAAAATTGCTATCAATGTAACATTACTTCACAGTGGGCAAAGAGCTGGTTAGCAATTTTCTTATGGGCCTTTCTTTGTGAGTGTCAATCATTGATAGGGATGGCAATTTATGACCCAACATATCAATCAGACCCACAAATGACCTACTTTAAGTAGGTTTAGGTTTGACATAAATAAATTTGGCTCATAAATGGGTCAACACATCTAGATCCGTTTATTAAATGGATCGCATTCAAATTTAGACTTTTGACCCATTTAACTCATTTTAACATGTTTAATAATTGGCCGGGTCATGACCGGACCATTTAACCTGTTTAAAACCTGTTTAACCTATTTAAAACATGCTTGAACAATCTCTATCCTGTTTAACCCGACCTGCCTAACCATAAAGTCTTCTAGCACTATTGCTCAAATAAAGATTTACGATGGTTATCCTAGGTTAAGTTGCTTATTAACGTTGCCTTGGGCATTTTTATGGGGTTTTTAGATATTTGATGAAAGGAGAAGGGGTTAAGTGCATTTTAATCAATTTCTTGAATAGAAGTGTTTGGTCACAATTATTAAGGTCTTGGATTAAATTGCTTAGCTCTAATATGAAACATAGCAATGATCTTCAATGAACTAAGAAGTGGTGATAGATACCTCAATGGAGAAATAAAAGATTGGCCCTATTATTCGGGCATGATTTGGGAATATATGAACAAGAATATGTTGTGTTGAATCCACGTTGTCATCATTAGCATGGTGAAGAACCAGATCATAGTAGACTCGATGATTTGAAGAACTAGTCAATGAAGATATGATCGATGAAGACTTCCATGCTAAATATTTTAAATTTCTGATGAAGATTACATATAGCAAGATCTTCTGGATTAATATATAAGACTTGATGACGTTTCAGACAAGAATCTAACTTTCATGATTCTAAAGGACAAATGCTTTGAAGCATGAAATGCTATACTCGGCCGAACTGCCCGAGACACCCCATATCATATCGTATCGGTATGAACCCGGTACACCCCATACCATACTATACTGGTATGAGATCAATACAGTGTCTCATACTGTACCAATATTCAGTACACCATCTCATAATGTACCGAATCGCATACCGATACTGTAATAGGACGATACCGACATGGGGTCTGGTATTAGGATGGCGAACATTGATTTGAAGCCGACAATCCAATGGTTAGCAAGCCGCTTGCTGAAAATCCAGCGATTCACCCACTATAGAACCAAGCTTAGTTTGCAAGAGAAGTGCATAGTAAAAGATATGGCTGTTGAAAAAACATTCATGATTTCTATTAATCTTAACCGCACCTTAATTATCCAGTGAACCATTCCATCTTGCTTTGAAGGATCCATCAATATACACCTTTTGGCATTTGATCAAGAATCAAGACCAAGGATATGAACAATTGTAGTTATGATTTAATGGTTGTCTCACAAGATGTCATGGAAAATCAGCCTCCACCATCAAATCATGGCAATTGAATGGTGGAACTAGGAGACTATCAAGCAAATCTGAAAACGAGATCTGAATAATAGTAAATGACAATGTGATTGAGGTTTAAATGAGGATAGCTCAGTCTCCATGAATCTTCTGGTACTTCTTTATCTAATTTCAGGGTGTTTTTTAGAAGGCGTTCCCAAGGTTCTATAATGGAGTTATTTGTGCCGATACTGCTTAAATTATGATATGCACAAATTGCTAGCAGGTTAAGTTATTATGATTAGGGATATTTAGGGCTTTAACTATGATCTTGGCTCTGAACATTATCAAATTTAGTGACATATAGATTCTAAAAAAAAAAAAAAAATCCCTCCAACCCTCTTTCTTTTCCTGCTTTATTGTTCCTTCATCATTCCCTATCTATTGTTTCACTCAAATCTGCAAATAGATGCACATTTTTCTATCCCCTTTACTTCTTTCTTCATTTGCTATTCTTCTTATTCTTTTCTTTTCAGAAATATAAACATTATCATTTTAATCTGATATTAGCATTAAACAAATGATAGCTGAATGAATCATTCAGCATTTTTTTCCTGACAAATCACAAGGCATGGTTTGCCCTTGCTTAGATCCCACAGCCTCTACTTTCTGAAAAAAATACTCTCCAGGTCATGCTTGTACCGATATATGAGAATCATATAAAGGCACAACCTAACTCAGACCAAACTTTTGTTTCCGTTAGCTTTATCTTTGTAAAAGATTGTTGAAAGAAGAAGTTGAGTTCGAATACAATATAGAATGCAAAATTCAAAATTCTATGGCAATAAAAGTATACAATATTCAAGAATCAAAGATACAATAAACATATAGTTCCCATCACAAACTCAAAAAGATGGCTTTTAAAAACAGCAGTAATGCCCAGAAATATATTGAATAAAGAAGATTGTTGTTATGTGAATGGTAAGAAAGTGTCCAGACAAGATAATTGGAAATGAAGTGGATAATCATGCAGCAGCATCACTACAAACCTGCTTTGCCTTGTGTGTGACGGTTGTCTGCTTGCTGGCACAGTAAATGAGCCTTGAGAAGGAACGTATCCATCAGTTTGTGTTGGGTATCTCAAAGAGGGCACTGCAAGTGAAAAAAATGCTAAGTCACCATGTATAAAGATAATATATGAAAGCAAACAAAACAAGAAAAGATTACACAAACATCTATAATAGTGAGCCCTAATTGAACCTGAAAGCAAGCTATTTGATGTATCATGATATTCTACTTCTGCAGCCATTATCCTGCTTGATGAACTTGCATCTTTTCTCTTTTGAATTCTTTCCTCTTCATCCTGAAGTTCTTGCTGCTGCATCCTTATTTGTGCTTCTATAACCCTCTGTTCTTCCTGTAATTCCCAGAAACCCACATGAATGAGAGTCTCATTCCTTACCAGCATAAACAACTATAAACCGCATCTTTTTTTCGATCAATAAACAGACTCATTGATGAACCCGACATACATTAGAGTAGATCATGCAATCATAAGCAAAAAATAGGAATAGGTTTATCTACAAAACAACTCCTCCAACTCATAGAAAAACAAAATGAGAACAACCATCAAACTTACAACTTGCTCCAAGCCCTTTTCCTCTTTTGACCTAGCACCTCGATATTCCACAGCATAGTTCGAGGTTTTGCAAAAGGGACACCTGATAGTGTTAAGAAATTAATCTTCCTTTCTTTCTAACAAAAGAGAAAGTCCAGATCTAATAGAGCAAAAGAAAAGAAAAGGATACTGTGTTTGGCGAGTAGAATGAGGTGGCTTCATCTGGAGAAAACACTCTGCAACGAGAACAACAATTTGACATGGTTAAAAAAGATCTTTAAAAAAATGCACATAGGAAAGAAATAATCCGTAAAACAATTTGGTGCTTCAAAGCCAAGTGGCACTACCTGTACATATGCCTTTCATACAACATCTTGAGCGATTTAGACTCGGATAATACTAGAAAAGAAATTAAAATATAAGATCAGAATGATGTAATGAATTCAATCATGCAGCTATCACAGCGAGACAAATCAGAAACTCCATTAGATATAATATTTTTATCAAGTGTCGATTACTAATAAGAATAAAAGATCGAGGATTGGACATCAGAAACGGACGAAGAGAGATCTGACCAGAAAGCAGATAGGACACTCCTCAAGATCGAGACTGCTCTCCTCGTCCCCAGGGTAGCAAGGCGCCAGCTTGGACTCGAGAATGAGCTTCCTGAGCTTCTTGTGATCGACGTCTCGATGCTGGTAAAGACCCTGCGGCCTCGTGTACTTCTCATCCACCACCGGCCTCCTCCTCCCGATCTTATTCCCCATCACAAAAGAGAACAAGAACCCTCTTCCCACCCTCCCTCACTCCTCTAACTCCCAACCCAACATCTCCATCCCCCTACCCTAATCCCTATCTCGGATCAAACCAAAATGCTCCGCTGAGATCTGAAACCAGATAAGAAAAAGAATCATGAGACAAAAAAAAAGAGACGAAGGAAAAGGACAAGAACAAGAAACCCCAAATCTTGAAAACGGATCGCGCTCCGCCGCGATCAAAACGAGGAAAGAGGAGATATCTCGAGATCTTTTGTTCCAATGGGATCGAGAGAGGAATTGGGGTACCTCGTCTCGCCGGATATGGAGAGGAGAGGCCCGAGGGGATCGGAGGACCATCGTCGGCGATCGGCAATTCTCGTACTCGGTTCTTGGAAGCACGAGAAGGATCAGGAATGAGAGGGATCGAGACAGATATACGGAACGTTCTTTGGCATCGGAGGATTCGGAAGCTCGCTCGCTCGACTCGCTCGCTCGCTCTCTCGGGGTCTATCTATTCTGTTTTGTCTTTTTTCTTCGGAGTATGGATTTCTTTGTTTTAAGTTTTTATCTTGGTTTAATACGTGGACTTGCGTGTGGTTGTGTGAGATTTGTTTATATGTTTTTGTTTTTTATCATGTTGTCGACTGCTGCCATTCCTGTCGTTTTTTGTTTCTCATGCTTCCGATCTTGATTGGTACGGCCTCGGAGAAACAATGGATTTGGGCCGGACCGGACCGGACCGGAGAGGACCAGTCTGGTCCATCAGTCGATCACTTGAAGTCTTGAATACTTATTTTTTGAAAAAAAAAAAAAATGCATGTCCCATCGAAAAGAAAAGAATTGCATGTAACCTTTTTTTTTTTTTTTTTTTTTTGATTTGAAGAAATATATCTATGAAAATTCTATGCTCCCGGTTTAATAAGCTCCAATTTCAGCTGTAGTGGCTTGATCTGGCAAAGGAGCTAGGCTTTAACCTCAATTAATGATGTAGCAAGCACACCTCCAAGCTTGGCTAACAGGAAGAATACAGTAGATAAATTTTTAACCATACTTTAGAAAGTTCTTTATAAAAAAGTGAAGACCGTGGCAGCCATTTACCATTGCTTGTTCTAATGGCTTGAAATGAATAAGAGAGATAGAGAGAGAGTTTGCTATTGATGGATGTGCAACTTGTCTTCTCATTGAGTTAATTATGCAAATTATCATCATGCACTGCCGATACCCTCCAATAACTATTCTATTGAAGATATTTGGAGAAGAGGAGAAAGTCAAGATTAAATACACAATAAGATATAAAAATATTTATATAACTTCTAAATTTTTGTTGGATAAATGCTGATAAAAATTTTTACAAATATCTAGATTTTATAGGTATATGTATTGGAAGCCAAGGATTTTTGTCCATGATTTCAAAACTTGACAAAGGTCGCTATGAAATGTTCCAAGGTTGACATATGCAACTTCATTTTTGCTCTTTTTATGGAAATGCCTTCCATATATACTGATGTTGGCATGATAATGAAGATGTGAGAATTATTTTTGAGATAATAATTGAGCTAGCTTCCTACAATTTAAATATGCAATAATTTAAAACTAATTAAATTCTTAGATCACAAGCTGATGCAACTGTTTTTAATCACACCCAAGTTCTACCATATTCATCAAATGGCCAAGGGTTGCAACAAACCTCATTCACTTAGCAAACTCCATGTGGCTAGCATTACAAATGGCTACGGAGGATTGCGATTACTCATTATATGAGTTGCTTTAAATCAACGGATTTTCTTATGAGCACTATGATTTGGCAAATAAATGTGCTCTAATGCAGAGTAGTTGATAATGATGTCCCTAACTCAAATGAAGCATCTTGAGAACTGAAGTTATTCAAGTATATATTGCCAAAAGAAAAAACGTTTTTTATGTATCGTTCATAATTCTATGTTCAAGATATGTTATTGGACTGGGGATGGTGGGTGATGCGATTCATTGGCTCATGCTTTTTCTCTCTTTTGAAATCATTGATGTAGTTTTATTTTGTCACAAAAGCTACGCATCAAATCTATACCCACCTTCTTTAGATTTAAAAAATGCGCCAACCTTCCTAATTCTAATGGTTGTGCCACCCAACTCCCCATCAAAATGAAGAATAAAAATAAACACCATTTGCAACAATTTAATTTAGACAGTAAGATGATAATTCTAGATAATTAGTTATTTTATGGAAACTAAACCATTAGACCATTAATTGTTGTATGACTGTTGACTAGACAATTAGATAGTAAATCTAGACAATTAATTATTCCTTATGCTAAGGGACAATAAGTATTATATGATGCACATATTTCTTGCATTAGAAACCTAGCTAGGCGTTGGCATATAGATGGCGCCAGTTCATTGATGCCTTTGGCTATATTTTACTATTTATATTATCTCACTGATTAATTAATTTTTAAGAATTAAAACTGTAAAAGTCTTTTAACATGATCTTCTAAGTTCAATTTTTATGGTCAGATCTAGATTTGTCTCCCACAAACATCTTTGAGCTTACTTCATCATTCCTCATGCCATACGTAGCTTCTACCACCATCTGTCTATAGATTTTATGTCAAGAATAGTGTGTCAAGTAGAAAACAATGATTTTGCTATCATTAACCATCTTATTTGCTTGAAGCATATTTGATGTAAATTATTTGAGACAGAAAATACCATAAAAAACATGTAATCAATAAGCACAAAACAAATCAGTCGAAAGATTATATGTTGGAGACAGAGTATATGTAATTATTTTAGCCTTATCACGCCAACCAGTGCTGTTACAGGACAACTACCTCTAGCCAGTAAATTCTCTTCTTCTTTATGTGGACAAATCTGGTGAAGGTCAGTAAATATCTTGCGGCTAAATTTTTAATTTTCTAAGAATTTTGATACGGTGCTCTAAAGAATATTTTAATTTTTTTTATTGTTTACCTATTTTTGATTATCGGATTAAATATGGACTATTCAGATTTTGACGGACCAAATTTCAATATGTATGGCTGGTGTGATAAATATTTCAAAGATCGAGATCGTTTGATATCATAATTTTTTTTTTTAGAAAGCTTTCTCCGTGAGGGATAGTGGCGCAGAGTAGCCGCAGACCGCCGACGGGGAGATGGATGCACGTCGGGAAAGACGGTGACAGATGGAAACTGCGAGTGCGTATCGAGAAGGGTGGTGGCACGAAGCAGCTGCGAGCCACCTGTAGGGAGTGGCGGGACGAGTGCGTGCCGAGAGGGATGGTGGCGGGTGGGAACCGCGGGTGCATGTCAAGGAAGCAGTAGTATGGAGAAGCCACAGATTGTCCTGAGGGAAGGGGAGATGCAAAGTAGCGATGAGCACCGCCGGAGGGGGAAAGGATGGAGATTGCAGATGAGAGGGTGGTGATCGTAAGCACGGGGGTAGGGGGACAGTGGATGGGAGAGAGAGGTGGTGGTAGATGAGCTACGAGTGGTGGGGGCCATAGGCATGCGGGTGGTGGGATGGGGGTGCAGGATGGGGAGAAGCTGCAAGAGGTGGAGGGGATCGCGGGTTGGGGGGCAGACGAGCCGTAGGCCGGGATGGGCCGCAGAGAAGTAGCGGGCATGCATGGGGGGTGGGGGGGGCACGGGAGGGTGGGGGTGGTGGGGGGGGACCAGAGAAGCAGCGGGGGCCATAGGAGGGTGGGGGTGATCACGAGCGTGCAAGGCCGGTGTTGGGGTCGGGGCGGGAGGATGACGAGGTGGGGGTGGTGGTGCTCAAGGAGGGCTTGGATAGGGAGAAAGGCAAAGAAAAATGAAGGAGTCGTGGAGAAGAAAAAAAATATAAAATATTTTTTAAAAATAAAATATATAAAAATAATAATATATAATATTATAAATATTTTTTATAATAAAATATTATAAAAATCTTAGTAACACGTATTTTATAGACATGCATAATTTTTTGCTAATTACTATATAAAGGAGTTTGCGTAGTGGGTTGTTAATGTGTGATGGAACAAGTGTTGAAGTTAGTTGACTAGGTTTGCACTGTGATCAACTTATCAAACTAACGTCCTTTTCGTATACTTTTTTTTCTCATAATCCATACAAAATTAACTCGATGCCTTCCTCTTTAAGCCAAAAAAAGGTCATTTGACTATCATCAAAGGAACCGATATATGAAACATTGTTACAAGTTATGAGGATGAGGATCGAATCAAATTGGGAGAACTGCTTTATATGAACTAAGTCAGTATTTGGACTCAAATGGAGTCATGCTGGAGGAAATCAAAGCAAGTAGGAGAAGTTTCTTCATCACTAGGATACCATATAACAAATAGGGTTGCTGGGAAATCATATGGGAGTTTTATGGCGGATAGCAGTCATCTTCTTTTGAGACATATTAATAGAACTTTTTTGGTATCAGGTTTGAGCTCCAAAACATTTTTGACAAAATCAAATACAATTTAACAACCAGTGAGACCCTCATTAGAGAGTAATTATTATTGAAAATAACTATTCAGATGAATTATTGCTAGAAACAACTTATGGAAGATAATTGTAATGGAAATCAACCTCTTTTATTTCAAATGCCTAAGGAGGCCATATTACAGGAAATCCATAAACATACGGTATCAATTATAAGAACGTTATAGCTTTTTGTATCATAACGTGCTTTACATCTCTTCTTGACTTATTTTTCAGATTCCTTTGTCCATCAAAAGTCAGAAATCTATTTGTTGGGATATACCGATCGACCCCTTTTACACCGACTCACCCTCAGGCCTGTCCGATCGATGTCCGACTCTACCGACCACACCGATCGACGACTGCCGACAGTAGCCGCTGACATTATCCGACCGAAGGTGTGTCGATCGGACGGACCCATTCTGTTTCCGACTAGTCGAGCAGTGGGCCCAAATTACCGATCCACTGTCGGGCGGGGGTGGCAGCCAACGTCCGACTCCCGCAATGCGTCAGACCAGCCGACGGTGTCCCCGGGTCTTCACCCGACGTCCCACAGCCGAATGCCGACGTATGGTCGATCAGCTTCCCCAAACACCATACGACTGCTATGGGCTGCTGTCCTGACAAGGACATGCGACGTGACCGCCCTAGGGGCATCGTCCTGCCAAGGACATAGGTCAGCTCCAGTGATTTGACAGCCCACGGCGACTTATCAATCCACGGCGACTCTGACAGCCTCCGGCGATTTAACAACTCCCCGGTTGTCTGCGCCATTAATGGCGGGACCACGCCGCGCTCTACTATAAAACGGGGAAGACAACAGTGTTGGAGGAGATTTTTCTAAGCCCCTGAGCTCTCTCTCTCTCTTTCTCTCTCGCTCTGGCCCTCTCCCGCTGAGCTCCTAATTCTTTTCTACTGTTGCCTAGTCTCCTCTCTGACTTGACCGTCGGAGGGTCCCCGCCGGAGGCATCTCCAGTCAGTGTAGACTTCTCTTGCAAGTGCTCGTTCCCGATGACCAGGCGACGAGGGGATTGGCCGCAACAGATTTGACGCGTCAGGTAGGGGGGATCACGACCTCCGCATAGCTTGAAAAATCTTTTCGAGATGACAAGAACCAGGGCTCAGCGATCAAGAGCCACCGGATCGGCGAGGCACTCTTTCCTTTGAGAAGAGGCCTCTCCTCCACCCTCCATGGTGGAATCCAGCTCTCCGCATCCTGCGGTGACCACGGAGACGCAGATCGCGACGATCGTATGGCAAATGACTGTGCTGACGGATGCAGTCAAGAGCCTTCAACAACAACCAATCCGGTTGCCGCACTCGCCGGCGGGGCAACCGGCGGTGCACCTGATGCCGTCCAAGAGCAACCACCGACGCCTGCATCGGTCTTCGTCTCCTCCTCAGGAGTAGCCATCTCAGCACTCTCATCGAGAAGGGGAGAGGCGGCCACGGCGTGATACCCACCGATCTCGGCGACCCTCTCCTTCCCAGCTGGAGCGAGCGAGGAAGGAGAAGCGGCCGCGGACACCATCCGCCTCCCTCTCAGATTCATCGGGAGACTCGATCCTTGGGGTCTCCCAACACCGACGGATCGACGACTACGAATGTAGGTTCGAAGAAATCGACCGTCGGTTTGCCCAGCTCCAGGTGGACGGACAGAAGTCTTCGAACGACGTCGACTTTCAGACCGCCCAACCTCTCTCCCGACTCATCCTCGATGAGCCGATTCCTAGTCGGTTCAAAATGCCTCATGTGGAACCTTACGATGGCTCCACCGACCCAGTTGACCATCTGGAGAGCTATAAGGCTCTCATGACCATCCAAGGGGCAACCGATGCCCTCCTCTGCATCGGCTTCCCCATCACGCTTCGCAAAGCTGCCAGGGTCTGGTACTCCGGCCTCCGCTCAGGAAGCATCCACTCCTTCGGGCAGCTCGAGCATGCTTATGTGGCCCATTTCAGCACCAGCCGAAAGCCGCCACAAACCTCGGACAGCCTTTTCTCCCTCAAGCAGGGAGAAAAATGAGACGCTCCAATACTTCGTGACACGATTCAATGCGGCCACGCTTGAGGTTCGGGACCTCAACGAAGACATGGCTATCTCAGCCATGAAGAGGGGGCTGAGGGGGTTCCGATTTACATACTCCTTGGACAAGACCCTCCCCCAGACATATGCCGAACTGTTGGAGCGCGCGTACAAATATATGCGCGCAGACGAAGGAGCTTCCGACCGGTGCCTGACTGAGACCAAGGGCCCGAAGGAGAAGCGAAGGAAAGGTCGGGCTCCTGTCGAGCCTAGCAGGCCCCCGACCGACAAACAGATCTCACCCCAATGACAGAGCCCGAGATCGCCCCGACGGTGGAGTTCGAGGCCAATGCGTCGCAGGTATGACTCCTATACTCCTCTCTCTGCTCTTCGTGTGCAGATTTTGATGGAGATCGAAGGAGAGGAATATCTGTGACGGCCTCCGCCTTTGAAGGCAAAGGACCTCGACCGACGAAAATACTGTCGATTTCATCGGGGCCACGGTCACAACACCGAACAGTGCATCCAACTCAAGGATGAAATCGAGGCCCTCATACGTCGAGGGTATCTCGAAAAATTTCGAAGGAACCCACCGACTCGACCCATCCCCGATCGACGACCCCAACCGACTGAAGAGGCAGCAAACAACCAGCCGATGGTCGGGGTCATCAACATGATCTCAAAATGATTGGATCGGGGGATGACTGCTGGAAGAGAGTCAATGAAGAAGCTGCGCCAAAATGATGTAATTACATTTACAGATGAAAATGCTCGGAGAATCCAAACTCTCCATGATGACGCTGTTGTTGTCTCGGCAACAATAGCAAATTATGATGTAAGAAGGATTCTTGTTGATAATGAAAGTTCGACTAATGTTTTGTTCTACTCGACCTTCTCCCGAATGCGACTGTCGACTGATCGGCTCGAGAGAGTCTCTGCACTCCTAGTAGGTTTCGCTGGAGATGCTGTCACGGTAGAAGGAGAAATTATTCTTCCCATGACAGCTAGAATCGAACCACGATAAAGCACCGTCCACCTAACCTTTACGGTCGTCCAAGTACCTTCGGCCTACAACGCCATACTTGGAAGACCTGGACTAAATGCCCTCAGAGCGATAGTCTCGACCTACCACCTGCTGGTTCGGTTTCCGACCAAAAACAAAGTCGGAGAGATGCACGGGGACCAACAGCTCGCTCGGCGATGCTTTCAAATCTCTGCTCGAAGCAATGAAGTGAAGGACTCTCTGACGGCCGACAAGTTGGACCAATGGGGAGAGGAAGAACGGGGCGAACCGGCCGGACAGCTGGTTTTCATCCCGATAGCGGAGAATCCCGAACGAGCGGTCTGGGTCGGATCCCAATTATCCGACCTTGAGCAACGACAGCTAATAGATCTGTTGAAGGCCAATGCCGACGTGTTCGCTTGGTCGGCAGCAGATATGTCCGGCATCCTCCCAGAGACGATGACTCACCGACTCAACATTGACCCTGGAATGAGGTTGGTGAGGCAGAAGAAGTGATCTTTTGCTTCTGAAAGATAGAAGGCCGTCGATGAGGAAGTGGACAAGCTACTCGAGACGGGCTTCATAAGAGAAATCACGTATCTCAACTGGCTCGCCAATATTGTCATGGTGAAAAAAGCCAACAGGAGGTGGAGATCTGCATCGACTATACCGACTTGAATCGTGCCTGCCCAAAGGACAGCTTTCCACTTTCGAAAATCGACCAGCTGGTAGATGCGACATCCGGCCATCGACTGCTCAGCTTCATGGATGCTTTTGTTGGATACAATCAGATCCGGATGGCACCCGAAGATGAGGAGCATACAGCCTTCATGACCGCCAAGGGCCTTTACTGCTACAAAGTAATGCCCTTCGGACTGAAAAATATCGGAGCCACCTACCAGCGACTCGTCAATAAGATCTTCAAAGATCAAATCGAGTGCAACATGGAGGTATACGTGGACGACATGCTAGTGAAGAGCACGCAAACTACGGATCATGTCCAAGATCTTGAAGAAACTTTTTGCACTCTTCGACAACACCGGATGAGGCTGAATCCAACTAAGTGCGCCTTCAGGGTGACTTCGGAGAAGTTCCTCGGGTTCCTCATTTTTCAACGGAGAATTGAGGCCAACCCCGAGAAGATAAAGACGATCATCGACATGCGACATCTGGACACCAAAAAAGAGGTACAGCAGCTTAACGGAAGGATCATCGCGCTCAGTCGATTCATCTCTTGGTCGGTTGAGAGATGCCTCCCATTCTTCAAAATCCAAAGGCAGGCGAAGGACTTCTCTTGGCCGGACGAGTGCCGGTAGGCCTTCAAGGATCTGAAGAGATATCTGGCCTCTCCGCCACTGCTTGTAAAGTCAGAAGTCGGAGAAATGCTGTACCTCTACTTGGCAACCTCCCCAGAGACGGTTAGCTCGGTGCTCGTCTGGGAGAACGAGAGCCGAATTCACCAGTCCATATACTACACCAGCAAAGTGCTCCACGAAGCTGAAGCTCGGTAGTCAAAGGCGGAGAAAATGATATTCGCCTTGATCGTGTCTGTACAATGACTCCGTCCGTATTTTCAAGCGCACGCTATCGTGGTCCTCACCGACCAGCCCCTGAAGATGATCTTGCGTCACCCCGATACATCAGGACGACTGGCGAAATGGGCGATGAAGCTGAGTGAGTTCGACATTCAGTACCGACCGCGACCTGCTTTGAAAGTCCAGATTTTGGCCGACTTTATTGCGGAGTGCCCGACAACCGACCAGGAATCGGAAGGCGGGAGCTCCAAAGAGGCTGCAACCTCTGAACGTGACCCCGGGTCCACCTGGGTATTGCACATCGACGGAGCTTCCAATGCTCGAGGGAGCGGGGTCGGGTTCCTGCTCACCAACTCGGAGGGAGTGGTTACCGAGTACGCCCTCCGATTCGACTTCAAAACCTCCAATAATCAAGCCGAGTATGAAGCGCTCCTCGCTAGCTTGAGAGTAGTGAATGAGCTCGAGATCGACAGCCTCAGAGTCTTCTCCGACTCCCGACTGATTGTGGGATAAGTCAAAGGCGAATTCGAGGCACGGGATCCGACCATGGCAAAATATTTTCAAAAAGTGAGAGATCTCGTGGCACACCTCAAGTATTTTGAGATCTCCCACATTTTCAGATCGGAGAACGCTCGAGCCGACGCACTCTCCAGGCTTGCGACGTCTGCCTACGACACTTTGGGCCAAACACTTGTGGAGAGTCTCGAGCAACCAAGCATCGATAGGACCGAGGAGGTGCTGCAGCTGGCGATCGAGCTGAACTGGATGGATCCGATCGTTCAGTATCTGACCGACGAAACCAGCCCTGAAGACTCCGCGGAAGCCAAACAACTCTGGTGGGCGACCTCCCAATATGTGATGATGGACGACCGACTCTACAAAAGGTCGTTCTCCCTTCCCTTGCCAAGATGCCTGGGACTGATTGACGCAAACTACGCACTCAGAGAAGTGCATGAAGGGATCTGCAGAAATCACTTGGGGGGCAAATCTTTGACCTACAAGGTCCTACGGCAGGGTTACTACTGGCCCACCATGAGAAAGGATGCGGCTGAGTTGGTTCGGAGGTGTGAGCCGTGTCAGAGGTACGCTAACATACAACACCGACCCGCCAACCAAATCACTCCCATTGTCGCCCCGTGGCCCTTCGCCCAGTGGGGAATCAATATACTCGGTCATTTCCCTCCGACGTCTGGCCAAAGGAAGTTCATAATCGTCGCAATCGACTACTTCACTAAGTGGATGGAAGCCGAACCTCTAGCGTAAATCACCAAGCGAAAGATGGAAGACTTCGTCCAGAAGTCCATCATCTTCAGGTTCGGACTACCGCACACTATTATCACCGACAATAGATGATAATTCGACAACCGAGACTTTCGAAAGTTCTGTGCGAGATTTCATATCGCGCACAGGCTAACCTCGATCGGGCATCCACGATCCAACGGCGAGGTCGAAGTAACCAACCGAACCATTCTGCATGGATTGAAGACCCGACTGAATGAAGCCAAAGGCCTTTGAGTCGAGGAATTGAATTCCGTCCTGTGGGCGTACCGGACAACACCCCGTGCCCCGACCGAAGAATCTTCTTTCAGCTTGGTCTATGGGACGGAGGCGATGATTCCACTCGAGATCGGACTACCATCGACTAAAGTTGAGCAATACTGCGAGCCGGGCAACTCCGACACGAGGCTCAACTCCGCATGGCTTCCTACCGACAAAGAGTGGCCCGATACTATAATGCTAAGGTTAAGCCAAAGTTTTTCAGGCCCAGGGACCTGATCTTAAGGAAGGCGGAAGTTTCGAAGCCTCTGAATCAAGAAAAATTATCTCCGAACTGGGAAGGACCCTACAAGATAGCGGGCACCTACAGGTCGGGAGCCTACCGACTGGAGACTCTAGAAAGAATGGCCATTCTCCGGACTTGGAATGCCGACAACCTGAGATTGTACTACCAGTGAACCCTGTGTGCCCTTGTTCGGAATACAAACTCAGTTTCAAAACCTCGGAGTCTAAAATTTCGACTCTCCGATTGTGGACCGACACTCACCAGTAGTACGAGTCCCGACGCCCTGACTTGGGCCCAACGTTCCGTCGGACTCTTACGAGAATCGATATATCTACGTTGGCGAAAGGCCGGCGATGGCGATGAAACCCCCCTAAGTTGAAGCCACGCTCCTTCCACAATCAACTTTTGAGCAAGACGACTGGCTAACTTGCCAACTTGGCTCCGACCAAGAAAGGCAAAATGCCAACGCGATCAATGTCACGTTCGTGACATACCGATCAGGTCACGACTGGTCGAAGAGTATTCGGCTTACCACCATTTATCACACGTCGCGACGTATATGCCCGACAAAGAATCGGGCAATGGATGACCGACTTGTCATCGTTATCTTAACCGAATGCGTCAGACATTATTCAGACTCTACGGGTTGATCGGGTCAGAGAGCTACGTTCGAAGGTCGGTCGACACCCAAACATGTCTGACTCAGATCTGGGCAACGAATGCTCGACTTAGACTCTCGACTGTCGGATCGTACGATAGTTAAGATGCCGAACTAAAATCGAAGCTCGCTCTGCCTTTACCGTGATGCGCGCTACCGATTATCCCAGCTAACTACCCAGGATCTTACCGAACATCCTAACAAGGTACGTCGGGCCTACAACCTATACCCTCAGGAGCGTTTCGGCGAAACATACATTCCAAGATACATTTCAGGATGCATAAAGGAAAAAAGTTGAAAAGTTCTCAATTTCATTCAAATATGAACCGAGTTTACAAAATTGAGCCGAAGTCCGATTACAAGTATGCTAAATAAGAACAAAAACAAAAGATGCTCCGACTGCTTGTCGGAGTCAACTTCTTCTATAGGGAGAAGTTCGGGGGCAATCGGCATGGCCGCTCGGGCCGGAGTAGCATCGGAGGTCAGAGCCGCCTCACCTTCGGTAACCTGATCCGGAACGGCTTCCTCCACGGTAGTGTGATCTCCCGATGCTGGATTAGCCACCTCTCCTGTGACTTGGCCCTCCGACCTTGGGGGAACGACTCTACTGAGGTCAAGCTCCGGATACAGATCCTGGATTGCACCCCGGGCATCCTCGTACCCCACTCGATACGAGGCGAAACCGCTCTCCAAGAGCTCCTCCCGATATTCGTTGGAGCCACGAAAGTCCTCCACGGCCCGACTCATTGCCTCTTTCACCGACTCTGCCTCCGCCCTCGCTATGTCTGCGTCGGCTTGAGCGATGGACAAATTCTCCTCGGCCTTGGCGAGATTCTCCAGACTCATCCGGAGTTGCTCGCGCTCGGCTTTGAGCTCATCAATGCAACCATCTCGCTCACACCGCAACCGGCGAGCGGTACGGGACTTTCATTTGACTTCCTCACGAGCCGACTGTAGTTCGGCCCCCGAGGCAGCCAGAGCATCGGTAAGGCGGGAGATCTCCTCCTCGAGTCGGGCCTCACGGTCGACCGACTGCTTCAGCTGCTCGACCATTGTCGCCTTCTCGGCCTCGGCGGCCTCGGCCCTATTCTTCCAGGCCGCCCGAAAATCGTCGAACCTCCGATACCCGACCTCCAGCTCGGACATGTTGTAGATCAGCTGCAAATAACAGGCCGATCGTCAGAAGACCGAACTGATAGAAGACAACGATGAAAATGAAAAGTGAAGGAGAGAAGCTCACCTGGATCATGGTCGGATAGAAGGAAGAAAGCATGTCGGACACCCGCCGATTCTTCATGATCTCCCGATCGGTCGGGAGGATGGTCGCCTGACATAACATCCTGGCCAAATCATGGTTGGCCAGGGCCGACGCTCCTTCGAGAAGTTGGATGTCGGATGATGCGGCACGGTCGGCCGACCTTCTGTCGTCGCCTGGCGCCATCGGGGCCTTCCCTCGTTCGACCGCCCAGGCCCTGAAGTCAGAAAAAGATGGGAGGCTCGAGCTCGACTGGGTCCCTCCCGAGGTCGCGACGACCGCCGATGCAGGTTGTTCGGGCTCGCATGTTTCGGCCTGAACCTTTTCTATGGGCTGTGCAGCCGGCACATCTTCAGCTACTCCCTCGGCCACCCATTCCTCAGACGGTGCTTCAGGAGGCATCGTCGGCACTGACAGTGCAATAACCGGCTCATGGCCCGACGCACGTTCGGAGTCGGGCTGCACTCCCGTCGCCGCAGGGTCGGTCGGTGATGCTGTCTGAGGCCTCTTAGGAGGCCGCGAGGGCCCAGCCCCGGTAGCCGGCCTCTTTCTCGCCGCATGTTGCCGAATGTCGGCATTCGTCAGCCTCATCCTCGACGGCATGCCTGCAATTTTAACAGAGGATCAGCACCAGTCCAAAGACAGAGAAAAAAGACAAAAATGATAGACTGAGATGTACCTAAATGAGGAATCGAGCTTAGGCCGGCATTGTACAGAGCTTGCTCGGTGACGAGCTCCCTCTGCTTCGGCATTGAGATATCCTTCAGTCGGTGGAAGTCCTCTCGGTCCCCGTCCTCCATCCGACTGTTCTCATTCGGCTAAGTCCGGAGGTCTCCCTAGTGGGAAGGGAACCCCCAAGGAAGCGGAGAAGAAGCAAAAAAAAACTGGTTCTTCCATCCATGGATTGACGATGGAAGACTAGTGATGAATGAGAGACCCTTCCGGGGGGTTGAAGAACCACCACCCTCGGGCCTTCGGATGGGGTCGGAGGACAAAGAATGCCCGGAAGAGGGAAATATGAGGATGGATCGGCAAAAGCCGACACAGCAAGACGAAACTGATTACCAGCCGAACTGAGTTCGGCGCCAGTTGCACCGGACAAAGCCCGTAGTAATCCAAGATGTTTCGGACGAACTCCGGAATCAGAAAATGAAGACCTGCCCGAAGGTCCTCGATATAGAAGGTCACCTGACCCAGAGACGGGTTGTTAACCCGACCCTCAGCCCCAAGGGCAAAGAGCTCGAACTGCTGCAGGATACTGTATTGCTCCCTGAGCCGTTCAACGTTTGCCCTCGAAAATGAAGAAACCTCCACCTCCGGGGTCGACCGTGAGTCGTCGGTCGGGTTCCCCGACTGACTTCCTCACGGAGAGGTTCTGGCCATGATGCTAGAACTGAGGTCGGAGGGTGAAGAAGAAGAAGAAGAAAGAAGGTCCAAAGGAAGCGAAGGAAGCAAAAAATGCAAGGAGGCTTCCCGAGGAAAGAGACAAGCACAACTACTTGGAACTTGGAACTGGGGGACCACTCGACTAGAGTCTCGACAATAGGGCTGTGAAAAGTGGAGTTTTGGATACAGGTGACCCTATATATAGTGCCCCTCGACGACCGAGATGAGAGCACGCCCAACGAGGGTCACCCGAATTTTGACACGTGGCAGCATCTGGATCTTCCCTCGGTTCGACGATTCGACGTACCTGCCCCAGATCAAGCCACGTTGCCTCCATCCGCCTGAACGGGTTCGGCCCAATGGCCTCCTGCCACATGGCAAAAAAATCGCATCTCAGGATTCACTAACCGACGGCGGTTTGCATTCCCGAGGAGACGACGGAAACGGCGATTCCTGTTCCCAATGGGACGCCTGACACCAATGGGATGTCTGACACCAATGGGATGTCTGACGTCGGACCGATCATTGGTACGATCGTCAGAGTCGGAGCATGATGTGATGGATATCCACTCCTTTCGTCTGAAGCCGTCGCCCACGCGGAAACGCTGGCCAGCACGACATCTGACTCAAGAGTGGGGGGGCAACTGTTGGGATATACCGACCGACCCCTTTTACGCCGACTCATCCTCAGGCCTGTTCGACCGACGCCCGACTCTACCGACCGCACCGACCGACGACTGCCGACAGTAGCCGCCGACATTATTCGACCGAAGGTGTGCCGGTCGGGCGGATCCATTCTGTTTCCGACTAGCCGAGCGGTGGAGCCCAGATTACCGACCCACTGTCGGATGGGGGTGGCAGCCGACGTCCGACTCTCGCAATGCGCCAGACTAGCCGACAGTGTCCCCGGGTCTTCACCCGACATCCTGCAGCCGAATGCCGATGTATGGTCGGTCAGCTCTCCCAAACACCGTACGACTGCTATGGGCTGCTGTCCTAACAAGGACATGCGACGTAACCGTCCTGGGGGCATCGTCCTGCCAAGGACATAGGTCAGTCCCAGTGATTTGATAGCCCACGGCGACTTGTCAGTCCGCGGTGACTCTGACAGTCTCCGACGATTTGACAACTCCCCGGTTGTCTGTGCCATTAATGGCGGGACCACGCCGCGCTCTACTATAAAATGGGGAAGGCAACAGTATTGGAGGAGGTTTTTCTAAGCCCCTGAGAGCTCTCTCTCTCTCTTTCTCTCTCGCTCTGGCCCTCTTCTGCTGAGCCCCTAATTCTTTTCTACTGTTGCCTAGTGTCCTCTCTGATTTGATCGTCGGAAGGTCTCCATCGGAGGCATCTTCGGTCAGTGTGGACTTCTCTTGCAGGTGCTCATTTCCGACGACCAGACGACGAAGGGATTGATCGCAATACTATTTATCAAAATAGACTCCGATGTCCCTAAATTATTTATTTTTCGTTCTTAATTTGCCACTTGTATGTTGTAATCTTTTAATTATTGTATTTTTAGGCTTTTTGAGTTTTGACTTATGATATTTTAATTTTTTAATAGATAAATCATTTTGTGATCATTTAGGATCATGCATAAATTATATTGATGATTGTATGGAACAAAGAAAATCAAATCATCAAAAATTAAAAATTAGATCATAGTTTGTATCATTGTTGCACTTGTTTACTATATGATAAGTTTTTGACCTTTTTTTTTTTGCCAAAATATATCAAAGAATCTCTCAAATTTTCATTTGATCATTGATTGCTGATTGCTTGGTTATTGATCATAGAGAACTGCCAACACAAAAGCAATACAGACATGCAAACATAAATTAAAATAAAAGTAAAAATTCTTTTATTTTAGGGAATCGAAATGTCAAACTTTATTCAAATAAGTTCATAACTATTGAAATTGCAGTATTTCTAGAAACGGACTATTAAAATTAATAAATAGTTTTTTTTGTCCCCGCTCTCTTTTCTAAATCACAAACTTGAACCGAACCCTCGGATACTTCCAAGAGGCAATAAAAATCCAGGCAACCCTTGGTTAACGTGAAACTATGTTATGCCACCATGTAATCGTGCACTCCATCAATCACGGCCGCAAACTCATTCATCGAGCGTGTCTTTTGATGTACTATTTTATAGAAACGGGCGGTTATGATTGACGATGTGGCCGTCCACATCGGGCACACGGTACGGAGAATAAAATTTCCTCTAGTTAACACACGCCAACGGCAACAACGTAACCACCTCCCTGACGCCAGCTTACGTTTCCCCGCTCCCAGATGTCCACATTTATAGTGCCACCCCTTTGACATGCGCGCACCTCCCCTTCCTTTTCCTCCATTAACCCTCTCACTCTGCGCTCCCAAACAAAAGAGAATTCGAGAGCGCCAAAAAATACGTTGCAAAATTTCACCACTTTCTTTCCGTCTCTCTGTACAAATTAAACTAAAGTCTTTAAATTCCTTTCCATTTATTGCTAGCACATTGATAGTGGTTTCCCCTTTCTTTCAATCCATTCTTTTGCCACTCTCCCCACTCTCGTCTCTTCTTCTATCTTTCCATTCCAACCCAGTTCCAGTCCTCTCGATGTAAGAGAGTGAAAAAGAAAGAGAGAATTCGTTTTTTTTCCTTCTGCTTTTGTTTTTTTTTTAATCGGATCGGTGGCGGTCTTCGGGCGTTCTGGTGCTTAAAATAATCGGATTGGTCGGAGGCGGAGATGGCCGCGGTTGCGGAGAACGCGATCGGCGCCGGCGACCAGTTCGTCCGGCGAACCCCGCCGCCGCCGCCGCCGCAGCAGCAGCAGCAGTGCGCGAGGTCGTCGGAGGCTGAGTACCAGCGCGACGTGCGCGAGCTCGTCGATCTGCTCTCCAAACTGAACCCCTCTGCCAAAGAGTTCATTCCCTCCTCCTACGCCTCCGTTGGCCACACCGCCTCCAACGCCGCCGCGGGCCCCGCCGCCGGTGGGAGGAGGCCGAATGGGCGGCTGTCGGCTGACGCGCCGGTGTTCCTGGCCTCCTCGGATTACTACGGCAGGGCGATTGTTGCGGGGAATCGGGATGTGGGCAGCGGCGATGGGCCGTACAACAACCAGCAAACCCACAGAGTATAGACTTCGCTTTTTTCTGTCGTTCTTGCTTGTTTCGTCTTCTGATTTCTTTGTAAGAAATGGTGCGATCGTGGGCTCGCACATGGGGGTGATGTGGGGTTTCTAGGGTTTTGGTTTAATTTTAATTTTTTTTATTCAGTTGAGTGGATAGATGGATTCATCGAAGGCTGGAGTAGCTGGACAAATTTGTTTTTTTGGATGGAGTGTGTAATCTTCTGTTGCATTTTCTTCCTTCTATTATTCTCGGCCAATAACTCAACCTGTTTCCTTTATTTTGCTTAAGTTTTGGGGCTTTGTATCGGGGAAAAAAGAACATTTTCATACACGATTTTAATTGATCTTTGGAGTTTTTTTTTTGCTAGAGAAAGAACAATTACAGCCAGGGGCGGCGGAGGTTTAATGATAGAGTTCAAAGAGCGCAGAAGGAGGACTGCATCAGGCGCACTGTATATGTAGCTGATATTGATCTGCATGTAAACCACCTAAAATTAGGGTCTTTCTTATGCTCATTTACATTCATCCTACTGTTCTGTTAACATTTTCTTATAATCCCATGAAATGTTTCTGGCATTGATCAGCATGTAAACCATCAAAAATTAGGGTCTTTCTTAGACTGGTCATCCTACTGTTCTGTATTTTACTGATACTTCAATAATGATACATGTAACTTCACAATGTTAGCTTGCTTATGCTTTTGTAGTTTAACGTTGTCATATAATTCCACGAATGTTTCTGTTAATGATCAGCATGTAAACCATCTAAATTTAGGGTCTTTCTTACTGTTCCATATTTTACTGATTAGTTATAACGATCCATGTACAATGTTAACTTCTAGTGTATTTGAACATTCTTGTATATATTTTACTGATCCAGACTATTTGATTGGTACATACCAGGTAACAGAGGAGCAGCTTGCAGCATTGTTTGGTAGCTGTGGGAAAGTAAGTCTTTCCAAATGTATCCTAAAATATTAGTAATCCATGTTATCAGGAGGTGAATATTGTGACCAGGCAATTCCTGGGAACGGGGTGAATAAATATTGTGGGCTCAATTTTAGAGTGTTACTAGTTCTTGGCTCTGTCATGGTACATTTTTATCTTGTGTTTTCTAGTGTCTTTTGACCAATGTACTGCTCTTTCTGGTGTTATTAATTCATATGCTGACATTAGCTGGTCAGAAGATGATATCCATTTGAGTGTTTTAAAGAGTTGCTTTATCTATCACTCTTTTTTTTTTTTTGGTGGGGCGGGGTGCCCCTGGGGCGGGGGGGCTCAGGACATGGAGGCTTGTTAAGGGGTTGAAGTCTCCAAGGGTTGAGGATGAATGAAAGGCCCCATTTAGACCCCTAAATGGCCCATCAGGGTTTGGGGAGCTTTTTTTTTTTCTAAATAATCCCTTTATATCACTTTTTTGGACCCTGGTGTATGAAGCACGAAGGCTTTTGGGCTTTGTTTCTACTCGAGGGTGTGTCGAGAAGCAGTGAGCTGGGTCTTGGGACCACCTTTTGGGGCATTTATTTGTATTCTCTTCATCTTTGGTGGAGCTTCATGATTGTTTTTGAACATTAGCGTAGGTTATAAGATGAACCATGCAAATCTCTTCTGTGCCTTTTGTTTTGTTTGAATTTGTAGTTATGCCTTTGATTTCTCCTTAGTATGAGAACCATAGGTCTGTGCATTAGCTGCAAGATAATTGGACATGAGCCATTTTCTGGTCTTTTCTTTCGATTTTGAATGAATGCATGAAGTAGGACATAGATTTATCATGCTCAAGAAGATTCTGTTGAACCCAAGCTATTGCGCTTGTCAGGCCAATGCTTTTACCATTGCACCAAAGTTGTCTAAATTATGAAATTATGGGATATAAATATGTAAATCAGTCAAGTCATGATCAATGTAGTGCATTTATTTTTGTATATGTTTTGGATGGAATCCAAGTGGTTCCATTGTAAATCAGTGCATGGTTTTAAATTTTTTGATCAAGTAATGAAACTTAATTATTGATATCATATGGGAAATGAACTGCGAGAAATAACTAAACATATGTATCTATGCTTAGTTAATGCAATGAATATCTTCCGTTTATATTTTTGCATTTGACCGATAGTCAAGTTGTTTCATCTGAAACACATTAGAAGGCTGTTTGGATGTTGGAAGATCTTATTGATCATTAAGATCTTCATTGGTAAGATCTCATGCTTAAAGAATATATAGAGAATTGTTTTCCTAAGAGAAACTACAACAACTAAAATAGTTAATCCTTATTTTCTAGAATAGATAATCCCTTTTCCAAGATGATTCAGCTCATCCCAAAAGTTCGGATTAGTTGTTGCTTGGCTTCCTGTTGTTTTAAACCATCTTCCCACCTATTTAAATTTAGAGCATAAGCTCCCATTGGAAACAAGGTTTTAAATCATGTGGGATGGGGCTGTCCCGATTTTCTCATGGAACAGGATGCGCCGCTGTCCCACTCGGTCCCGACACTTAGGACAGAGGATGTCCCAAGGTATCTCGATTAGAACGTTGGGACGCTAGTGGGACGGCTCTGTCCTGACACATGAGATAGTATTCCATCCCGGTGTCCCACGCAACGTCCTGCTGGGATCTGAATCCTTGATCGGAAGCCTTATTGGGATTAATTTTTGCTTTGCTTTCCTATCTTTTGACATCCGAATAGGCCCTAGCAAGTAGCAACACATATGTATACGCTTAGCTAAATTGCTTTCATTCAAAATAAGGGCCTAAACTAGGATATACTTATTCAAAGTTCCAGTTAAGTTGCTAGAAAGGGACTGCATTTCATTTGGCTTGTGGTTTTATTTCTACCTTGGAGATGAACATAGCTTGCTATAGGAAAAATTATTATCTTCCCCCTTTATATAAACTCTTTTATGGTATAGGTGATTTTTAGAGATTTTGCTCCTTGGTTGCATGAACTTAAGTCATGACCAAGAAGACCCTCTTTCTCATTAATGACTTATTGGTTTCATCACAGGCCCCTTTTGTCAAAATCTAACCTAGCCATGAATACACCAATCTTTACAAGGTTGATCGTAGGTTGCAACTGATAGTAAAAAAATTAAAGTCTTTCCATGGAGCCTCAACTTGGAGCTTTGCACAAATTGACGAACCTGCCGATATTCAATAAGAAAAAGCTTGGATGATGATGATAATGTAAAGTTGACATGGCAAAAACTGAAAAAAAAAAGATTGTTTTGACCGATAATCAAATCATGCATTTTTTGTGTTTTCTTAAACTAGAATTTATTCATTTGAGGAACCTTGCTCATGTTCTTCCTAGAATTTGGAGGTTAAAATAATTGTATAAATATTATCATATGCTGAAGCAAGATCTTGTTGGTAATTGTCTCTAGATTTGAAGTGCCTGCTAATCCCACCTTTTGCTTAGTATATTTGGCAACAAAAATGTATCTCATGTAGAGATACACATTGACTTGTATGTAATTATTAAAGAAGTTTTATTGAAGGATGGGTTACATAATTAGGAATCTTGTGATTCTCCTATTCATTTTAAAGGGGCTAACAACTAGTGAAGGATCCAGATGTTCAAGACCATTAACGTGAGACCACATTAAATGGTTCTTAAAAATCTCAAAAACCTTTCAATATCATTCACACGATATCACATTAACTAGTTCATAAATTGAACTTAGATAATTATCCAGCCTTTTTAAAAGCTGAAGTTCTACAATCTCTTTTAGGAGAGTAGTTGAATCAAAGCACTCACAAGTTTCAAGACATGCAAAGTGCGATGTCGGAACTCTAAGACTAGTGTTGTTCATGTTGATGGAATTTGAGTTTGTTGAAGCAACATATGTTGAGATTGATTTAAGTTTTTTTTTTTTTTTGGCATGTTAGTTATATTTCTCCTTAAGTTATAATGTCATTATTGAATAGGGGTGTAAATGAGTCGAACATGAGCTAGCTAAGCTCTAGTGAGCTCGGCTTGAAACTATAAAAGATGAGCTGAAGCTCCGCTCGAGCTCAATCCAAGTTGAGAAAGCCCCAATAGAGCTTGGCTCAGATATAGTCAAACCAACTCAAGCTCTGCTCGCTTAAGCTTGGAAACTAAATCAAGTCGAGTTGGAGCTTGCTCAATGCATTCAAGCTGATGCAAGTACTCCTTGAGAACACCTAGGAATATTGTTGCTGAAACTCATCCTTGTCATGGTTGATGAGATCTCTTGATGATTGATGATGTGATAGATCTCCAAGTGCATGGCATTAGGGGAGATCAAAAGCCCTGCTTGGTGGCAAAGCCCGTGCAATAATGTGGAGACAATGGTAAAGGAGAATGGGGTGCTGGAGCCCATGCAATGGCATGGGTTTGAAGGCATATGAGGAGAAGGTCGTAAAGGGAGGAGATCTGGGGGATCCATCAAGACCCTAGCTTGCAGAGCTGATACATCTTTGGATCTCCGACCAAAATCTCTCTAAGTTAGAGACTTGATAGAGAAGACAAGTAGTTTATGGTGCTGAGTGCCATAGAATCTGTGAGCAGGGTCTTAACTCTTAACCTAGATAGAGGTCTAATCAGGGAAGGAAGAGGGGGAGGAAAGGGTTGGAGGAAGGATCTAGAGGTGGTGGATAGTGGAAGAAGAGAGGGATGGGGCAAGTGCTGCTTAGGAGTAAGAGAGCCTTAGGGCTTCTTGGTTATTTTGAATATTAAACCCACACTAAAGATCAAACATTGGATCTTGATCCAATTATTGGATAATAAATAAGTGATTCAGGCATTGGATCAAGTTCTACAGCTAATAATCTTATCATCATATTAAATTTATAATTATGTCATTTCTTCAAGTCATACTATGTTATATAATTTTATTATATTAAAAAAGAAACTTCGAACTACAAGTTGGATCTACTTGAGCTCTATATTTCAAGCTCAAAAATCTGACTTGAGCTTGCTTGTTTGCTAGTTGAGCAAGCTAATTTTGAGATGACTTTTGAGCTAAACATGAGCTAGCTTGCGAACAGCTCATTTGTTTGAGTTCCTACTTTTTCCTCAAGAAGGTATTTAGTGGCAGAGTAATTATGTGACCATTTATTTGAGTTCCACTTGTGGGCCCACATTCATTGACAAACTACCTTATTTACTTGTTTGCTTATTTTAAAATAGGACTACAACATACAAGAATTTTAGGAAGAATGAAAAGATCAATTCGAAGGCTAAAAATTTAGATGAATCACCTATGACAAATATGGAGAAATTATATTTATGTAAACATGCAATATCATTGAGAAAATCATCGGCTGTCTTTTATTTCAGATTACCACATCACGATATTTATTATGGAATTAGAGATATTGAAATTCATAAATAGTATAGGGAACATATAAATGAATTTGTTTGGTACCCATAGTTCTGTGGAACTATGGGTAATTTTGAAGGATACCAAACAAATAATAAATAATATGACACATATGATCCATTTTTATATGTTTTGGAGGAAAACCACATGATTTATTTGCAAAGGGGCCAAAAAAAGAAATACTCATTCATTCTCTTGTATCTGTTTGATAGGCGACAAAATGGAAATACTCATTTTAGCCTTATTTTGGGCATCATATTTTGTGCTTCTTTTATTGTAAAGCCTAGTGCAAGTCAGATCAAATAATTTCTTAAAGATTTTCCTTTTAATGTAAAACTAGGTGGTTGCTTTTCTTTTTTCCCCCTCTTCTGAAGCCATTTTAATGTTTATATGATAAGGTTATATTTGTGCTCAGACATTCAGATTGTCATTTGTTTAGCGTTTGCCCATTTGATTTAAGATATGTATCCATTTTAGTATGTTTGGAGGAAATCCAAGTTGTTTTATTCAAAACACAGCCAAACAAGGTTATATTCATTCAGCCTATTTAATGGGTTTATAAACCCCAAATGGAAACCTTTTGTGAAGTCTTTCATTCTTCTTTTAGTGGCTAGACCGGAGCTAGTCAGATGATGTTAATGCATAATTTTCTGCGATATTGAGTAATATGCCGTTGATAAAGTAGATTTAGAGAAGTTAGACCCACTGTTCTTGTTGTTTGTTTGTACTACTTCATGCTTGTCATTTTGGAGGATGATGTTAACCGCTGAACAGCGAGATAGTTCTTTAAGGTTTCCTTGGGTTTTTGAGGCACATTACTATGTTCCAAGGATGGTGGAACTGTCCAGTTTGAGGCATGCCAAGCTATATCAGCCTCGGATTGGGACGGTTTGGGCAAGCAAAACAAGAAACCAGCAACAAAGGGGAAGAGGGACGAGGAGAGAGAGCAAGAGAGGGAAGGAAGGGGGGAGAGGGGGGGGGGGGGCTTGGAAGCCCTCCTCTCCTACTTCGGTCGTCTGTTGGGCAGCGCCAAGCCCTCTTTCGAGCCCCCCCCCTCTTTCGACATCTCTCTCTCTCTCTCTTTCTCTCTCTCTCTCTTCCTTTCTCTCCTCCCTCTTCCCTTCTAGTTTTCCTTTTTTTACAGCACAGTACTATGCCGTGTTATACCACTGGGCTAGCGGCACAAGTGCTAGCTCTAGTACTGCAAACCTTGCTATGTTCAATCTTATGCAGCAAGTGTCAGTTGGATGATAGCGACCCTTCCATATCTAGGTAAGAATTGACATTTGAGGCAATATTCAGGCATTGATGAGACTATATGTCAATAGGCTTTGTTTCCAAATGAAGATGAAGTTTGTGTTAAGTCAGTTGATGGTGGAATGTGTGGCTCATGAATGAATTCAATACTGCTGAAAATGGTTTCTCATGATTTTGCTTTAGTGAACTAAATTTCTTCCTCATTTAAAGAATCTCATTTTCATTATTCCTGCGATCCAGCAGTGGATGATAAAAATGGAGTTCCATAATTTTTAGGTGTGCAAACGAGCTGAGCCTAGCTGCGTAGTGGGCTGCTCAGGTTCACCTTGCTGTATGATGGAGGACACAGGCTTGAGTAGAACTTGAGTGGAGCTTAACAGGACTTCGAGTTTTGTTTGTATGAGATCTGAGCCGAGCTTGAATGAGCTTCTTATGGAGTTGAGCCAAGCTCCTATTTATTTTTGCAAGCCTTTAGTGTTCAGGCCTTGTTCATTATGAGTTGGGCTTCAAAATCTTTCTGAGCTTGGCTTTCTTTCCTTGCTGATCCAAGCCTGAATGAGCCAACCAAGCTGATCCCAAGCAACTGGAACTTGTCAGATTGTTTGCAGTATGATACTTTTCATTAGGCTCTCATCATGTTGGCTAGTTATGTTATTTTGTTTGACCTAGGGTTCATTTATTTGGAAATGTAGACTTCCTATACTATTCACTGGGTGAAAATTGTGGGTGGCTGGGTGCATGGCCACTGCGTTTGTTGGATTCTGTTTCTTTGACCACAAAATTGCATCTTTTCAGATCACATCCAGTTGCAAGAAAGTATGATTTCCGGAAATGTTTCAAAAATTGATGAGGTCATACTCCTTGTGAAACTATAACTTGATTGGATATTTAGATTTTCATCTGGAACCCTCATGTTCAAGGTAATTTTTTTTTTAAATAATTCTTCAAGAACTCCTAACCTAAGTATTTCATCAGCAGGGTCTCAATCTTCTAGAGTGATTCTTTCTCTCATATATATCTTGAAGGAATGCCAAGTATGACTGACGTAAACACCCTTTGAATGTAGTCATGGGAAGGTACCTGAAAGAGTTACATAGGAGCTTTTGCAAAGGTGCAGCTTGGTGGTTGATTTTTAAGTTCTATTTTAGGGTTAGTTGGTCATATAACTCAAAATTTAAAATTGGTAATATTTTTCACGACTGGAATCCACCAGCGTATTTTAGGATAAACATATCTGTTGAACTTGGATCTGGTATGTTTTTTGCCTAGAAAAAAATTAGAAAAAAAAGGGTAATATT
Organism: Elaeis guineensis; assembly: GCF_000442705.2. Taxonomy (NCBI): domain Eukaryota; kingdom Viridiplantae; phylum Streptophyta; class Magnoliopsida; order Arecales; family Arecaceae; genus Elaeis; species Elaeis guineensis. The sequence continues at coordinate 112,406,288 of NC_025994.2, forward strand.
GTGATCATTTATTTGAATTTAACTTCAGAGTGGCGCCAAAACAGCTATCCTGTATTATTTATTTACTGCTTAAGCTACTTGTCAACCTTATGTTTCATGAATATGAATACAAGAAGTGAAGGAATCTTTGATTGTGATCTGGCTTGCTAAGGAATTGTATATGGCTGCCCCTTATTGTGATCTCATTTTCTCATGATGAAAGGTGTTTTTTTTTCCTGTTTTCTTGGGGTAAGTTTCTTATGCTGAAAATTGATAAAACTTGGGTCTCAGAAGGTTTGCAGACAGAGAAAGTGGGGATTGCTTTATGGCCCTCCTACTCCTATGTAAAGTTGTTCATAGGATAAAACAGGATAATATGAAGTTTATTTTTGGTTGCATAGATTTCATACTGTATAATGATTACACCACAAAGCTTGTAACTTCTTCATTACATCACTTGGATACCACAGCTAATGATTATGGCACAAAGCTGGTAATTTTTTCCCTGAAAAGACAAATATGCCTTAGCAGGAAAAAAGGTTAATGAGGGAAGAGCATACAATACCACTCACATATCGCAGTTCTGCCCATCCAGCAGAACTATTATCTGCAGGATCTCTACCTGATGAGGATAGGTATTTTACTGCTCTGGTTGCAAAATTTGGCTGTCTGGCAATGACCAGTCATATCTGACACTTATCCAGTGCTTATTCACAAACAAGGCCAGGCCTTAAGGAATGTCTGTGCTCTGTTTGATATGATGCGAATGCCCAAGGTGATGATCGCATCCAAAGATCTAGGTGCTGACACATAGTTTGTAATGGTTGTGAAGGCTTTTTTGATTATGTTGTCTTGAAACCTTTTTCATCTTATTAGTAGATGGCAGTATAATGCCTGTTGTCCATCTGAAGAATTGCAAGTGCCATCCGTAGCTGCTATAGGCCTTGCTAAATATTCTGGGAAGCACTTGGCACAGACAGGAAGGAGAAGCTGTATTAATGAATTACAATTAAGAATATTTAGTCCGTAGGACATATTCCTGCCCCTTTCTATGAACTTGTGGTGGAAATTTAGGCTTGTAAGACTGCTCTGGATTTTTATTGTTCTAATCATGCTTTTCTTTATATTTCCCCTATGAATTTTCATATATTTTTATTTAGTTTATATGATGTATTGTTTTATTTCATTTCCTCTGTTAATTATGATAAGCTAGTCTGTAAGCGAATGTTTGACATCTTTTAATGTGCATTCTGAAGGTACTTGATTGTCGTATTTGTGGTGACCCCCATTCATTTCTTCGATTTGCATTTATAGAGTTTGCTAATGAATGTAAGTTAACTTGTACCATCTTAATCTTAGCACCTATATTGTGACTCTATGATTTTCACAAGTAGAATGGTAACTGTGGATTATTCTAGCAGATGGTGCAAGAGCAGCACTAAATCTTGGTGGGACAATGCTAGGTTACTATCCCGTAAGAGTGCTACCTTCAAAGACTGCCATTTTGCCAGTGAATCCTACATTTCTTCCACAGGTAAGCCAACTGATTCTTACGCTGCATTACTAAAATTATCATGGTATATTGTTTTCTTATAAAATAGCATTCTCGGTTTTAAAAAAGCTTTTTTTGAGACTTAATACAGTCTGAAGATGAAAGGGAGATGTGTACAAGGACAGTTTACTGCACAAATATTGATAAAAAGGTAGAGTAGCTTCTTCTCGACTCTTCCATGACAAGCTTCTTTCTGCTTTGCACATTTTAAGAAAATACAAGGGTGAAATAAAGGGTAACTGGTTGATTTTGTTTTTGATATCAAAAAAAAAAAAAAAAAAACGTATTAATTATGTAGAAGTTTGTTGTCTCTTCAAAGTTATGCAGCTCGATTGTTTTATTTCTAGTTAAATGTATTCCTTTCTTTATCAATTGATAGTTTTGGCTTTTCTTCTTTTGCAGGTTACTCAGTCAGATCTAAAAGAATTCTTTGAGTTCCTTTGTGGTGAGGTCAGCGCACTGCCCTCAGTCTGGTATTTTTCTCATCAGTCGGTGAAGACAATTATGTTTTCAAGGCTCTTTTAATTGTTAGCATGATTTTGCTTATACAGGTTTCTCGCTTGAGGCTTCTTGGGGATAACATGCATTCAACCCGCATAGCATTTGTTGAGTTTGTTCAGGTAATTTGCATTTCTCAAATGCATTTATCTTATTTTATTTTTCTCTGATTCAGAATTTGACAGCCTTGTTGGTGATGTTTGAATATAATCTGGCTCCTACCTTTCTAGGGTTTGTATGTTCATGTATTCTATTGCTTGTATGCATAATATGCCTGCAGTATTGATCTAATATTCACATTTTGCTTTGTGATAACATCAAAATAATTTCTCGGCTAGCCTTGCCTTGGAGAATCAAGCAGAAGTTGGTGAATCCACTCAGATTTAGTCAATGCTATATAACAGCAATGAACACAATGTGCTGTCCTGAGGTTCATACATTCTACTTACCTGTTTACTTATCCGATTGTTTGGTTCAGTGTTCTTGAACTTACTGTTCCATTCCGGCATTTTATAATGCTGCTTACAGAATATCAATAATACTCACATACATTTGTTAACAGGCAGTGACTAGCTATGTAGTGGTCATATTTGTCATCATGATATGTCATACAACTTAATCCCCAAATAACTCGTGTTTCAGTTGAACATATATACAAAAAGATAATTCCATAAAATTTTGTAAATATTAGTCAATATTACAAGGAAGTGTTAGTGACAACCAGAATAAATCTCAACTGTATTTGACCAGAATCTTTCTCCAAAAAAAAAAAAAGACCAGAATCATAACCACTTTCCATCCCATTAGTGGGAGTTAGCTTCATCCATCATCTTTATAAAGAACTATAAGCCATAACTACAAGCTTGTTAAAGTTCATTAATTACACATTCTATTCGGGCTTTCTTACATCTCTTTTTCTCATAGTTTGAGCTCAACTTTATAGCCTTCCCTAACCAAGGGCACCTTTAATCTTTCATATATTGTGCCTGATTCATCTCAAATTGCTCTTTACTACTTTGGCCTCTCTTGCCACAGCTGCTAAACTTACCTAGATCATGAAGTAAATATGCAAGTTCAAATTCATAAAAGCTTATGATCAGTTGGAAGCATCTTGCTGATGTTTCTCTTGCATCTTGATTTGTATCTCCTTTGTATCTTTCTCAATTCTGATTTAGTTCAGAAAAGGCTTCTTCTATAGCAATAAGGAGTTGATACTAGGCAATCCTTTTCTCCTTTACCACTTCATTTCTAAATGTTTAGCCAGATGTTAGTTTGAAATATATGGCATGATTGAAGGTTAAGCAGGTGCTAGAACTTGAGATGGGTCCAAGATGGGGTGTAGCACAAACTGTACACTAGGAAAGGGGTGACATGTGGCCTTTTAAAACAAGATTTACCATCTCTGTATCAGATCCCATACTGGTATCATCCTATTACTGTGTTAGGATGTGATACAGTATGAGACGGCGAGCATACCGAGTGTGGGTATGGTGCGATACTGAGTACCGGTTCCCGATATAATATGGTATGTTTGGTATAGTACAGTACTGATTTGTACGGCGAACCTTGTTTTAAAGGATCCTAACTGTATCAATTACTTGACCTTTTGGTGCATTCTTTTGATTGATTGAAAAAAATGTAAATGTAATTTTGTGACCTAAATACCTATGGATGATGTTATTCCCATATATGTAATACAGTTACCTTGCTTTCAATATGATCCATTTTGGAGGGACCTGTACCCAGCTCTTACCATTAGACATGAGCTAGTGTTTCTTTTCTTCTTTGTACAATGCACAATGAACATGAAGTTTCACTTCAGTGATTGCTGGATGGAAGATCAGTTGGCTGGATGAACAAGCTGTCATCACTCAGGGAAGATATGACAATAATCAGCTAAAGAAGTTCCTAAAATAATTTAATAAGATGTTGAGATGGAATCATGCTTGTGCATGTTTATTCTTTAGTATTTGTAATAAATCAGAAGAATGATTCTACAACTGAAATTTTCTGGGAGATTGATTAGCATGTTTTTATTTGGAAAGCAGTAAGTTGTGCAGAGTGGGAGATTACTATAACAAGCTAAAGACTGGGAAAAAGAAAACCTGGCTAAGTTCAGATGGTATTCCAATCATGGTTTCAAGTGCTGATTCATGTTGGGCCAACAACAACACACACAACCTAGGGCGGCAGAGCACCTAAGTCCTTTTTTTAAAAAAAAAAAATAAAAGACTATCAAGGCCTCTTTTTACTAGATTTTGGCAGGGAGAGTGCCATGCTGGCTGCTAGCCACCACTCCCCATGTTAATGAGTGTAAATCCTTGATTCTAATATTGGTGGAAGACTATTCTAGATCTTTTAAGGAGACTTTGAAATCTAGCAGGATAACTCATGATTGAGGAAGCACAGTTATCTCATGTGAGGAATAACAGATTCATAATTTCACGAGATATCATTGTATTGTAAATATGAGTGACAATATGGAGCGATAAGGCTAATTGGCAAAACAATATTTGAAACAGGTAACAAGTATATCAACCAACTACTTTAGTTCCGTGCCAGGGAGTGACAAGTCGAAGCAATTTTCTTGCATAACCATGAAAGAGGAGATTCCTATATGGGATTTGTGGATCTAAAGAAAGTATATGGTACAAACTACAAGGTGCTTTAAAGAAGCATATTATCTCAGTTCTAACATTGAGATTATTACATAGGTTATGTATTAAGGTCGTAAACAAGTGCATGATTGGTTTGGTGTGAATGAGCAGTTAGTAGGATTGGATAAAAATTGACCCTAATTTTGTGCCTACTTTATGCTAGTAATGGACGTGTTGACTCCAGATTTCAAAGAGGAGACTGCTTGATGTTTGTATTTGCAAATGATGGTGTTATTGGTAGGGTTTAATGCATGATTGTAGATATGGAGGAAACTTTGGATGACAGAATGAAAACTAGTTGTGCCAAAAAAACAGTTTAAATTGATTTCTTTTTCAATATTTTATCTACTTATGTGTTCAAGGGGCCTGAAAGCAGTTTCATTCACCACTAAAATATGCAATCTGTGCATCCTTCTAAGGTGGAATCTTAAATCTCATGATTTTTTCTCTTAGTTTACAGCATGCTTCTTGTTGATGTTGATTGTAGATGTCCATATTGGCCATCTTACAAATGATGGTCCGTATGCTTCTCTAACTATTTCTTGAATCAAATCTTTCAAATTGTTGTATGGGTCCAAATTATTCTCCATTATTATGATAATTACCCATGAGATACATGTCATCCTTTTCATCCAGTTTTCCATTTTTATGTGTCTCCACCTGAACTTGCAATCCTGTAATATAAAACTCATAGCTTTCTGGAAGCCCAGGTTCCAAACAGAATTCTATCTGGCAAAACCAGTATCCTTAAACAAAAAGGTTCCTTTAGGGGCCTTTTCTTATGCAGTCAGTCCACCTATACTCCTACTAACAACCAGTCTTCTAGGTTTTGTGGCAGACCCTTCTCCTGCTTCAATTTACCTTGACCTGATTTTAGAACAAGAGCTCGACATACATTTAAAATGCTGTTTTCCTATTGAAGTAAACAAGGTATAGGGATATTTATATTCATGAGGTAAATAGATTTTTTTTTAAAAAAAAAAATT